>NW_015117452.1:0-17658 GCF_001443285.1 Poecilia latipinna
GTTAGCTGGTGATAGGCACCAGCACCTCCCGACCCACTAGGGAGAAGGGTGTACAGAAAATGGATGGATGGATAATTCAACTCCTCAAAGATGATAAAAAGAACCAACGAGGACCTACCAGTCGCAGTTAAAAATTTGTCATTTAAACTTTCCTCCTAATATTTACACTCTTAAGCAAAATAAATAAACAAATAAATACAATTCTGCAGTTTTTAGACTCACCTACAACAATTTAAAGTGATGTTCAGTGATTAGGGAATCTCCATTCAAAACATTAAATCTGATCTCAGATATATTGTTTTTCAAATATATTTTGTCTCCAT
Organism: Poecilia latipinna; assembly: GCF_001443285.1. Lineage (NCBI taxonomy): Eukaryota > Metazoa > Chordata > Actinopteri > Cyprinodontiformes > Poeciliidae > Poecilia > Poecilia latipinna. Next base: position 324 of record NW_015117452.1, read on the forward strand.
TAATGTTTTATGGCTTCATTTTGAACCGAGTCTCTAATCTGAGAGGAGAAAGAAAATGGGGTGAATTTAAAGTCTCTGAACCACATGGACCCATTGTTGTGGTCTGAGTGGCATCACCTGCCAAGAAACCCTCTGGATCTCTCTTAAGGCATGTGGTTCTGACTCCATGTCTTTGGGCTGGGTCTCCTGGGGAAATCTCAGAACAAACAGCTAATCAGCCAAAAGGTCACTCAGAAGGAAGCTACATGTCAGCTTTGGTCTAGATCACTGGATGGTTCTGAACTTTGTATTACTACCAGAACTGCATTGGTGATAAAAAGAGGATACAAAAAATGGCACAAAGTGAGCACACACGTTAAAACCCATCGAGAGGAAAATAAAAATAAAAATAGAATCTTGCAAAACTTTATATGAAAATTCAGCATATGCATTGAAAATATAACTGATTTTTGTCCACATCAGTTGGCAGCTTTCATGTCAACAGAAGATAAAAATAATGTAAAAAATGTAAATTCTTTACATTTTAGAAATTCCAGCACCACCTGCAGAAGCATGGACATAGGTGAAAGGTCAACCATCAGATTTGTGTCTATTACATTATATACATACATATTGTATTTATTAAGATAATGCAGGTAAAAAGACACTAGGATTAGATTGTGATGAAACTTGAACTTCTTTAAACATAGTAATCAAGCCTTCAAAACTGTATTTTCTTTTAATATATCATATTAAAACAAGTGCTCAAAAAGTATGTTTTTTTCCCTCAACAATCATTTTTGTGACGCGCACTTCACCTCAAATCCTTAAAAAGCATCAATCTGAAGTTTTGACAAATCATTGTTATTTTGTCTAATAATAGTGTTTTTCCTCCAATCAGCACAAGTGCTATAAAGCAATTGACAGGAAGCTGAGCACAGCAGCTTCTCATCAGCATTTCTTTCAGATTGCAAAGATTTTGTTGTAAGGAAACACTTAGTTCTCTACAGTTCTCATACAAGATCTCAGTCGTATTTGAACAAGTCAATCTAGCAATTGTCTGTTGCTCCTCAGCCACATTATTTGCAGTCACACAAGATTAAAACAAGGGTGAATCTTAACATATAAACTTGGCTTTGTACGTTCAGAAAGAAAATCCTGTGCATCAAGTTGAAACTTAGCAAACTTTAACAAAAATTCTCAGTCAGTTGATACAGATTTTATTGTCTGTTCAGTGAGACTTCAGTGGAGGTCAGATCTGGCGCATTCAGTGGCACCACAGCAGAAAACCAAATGCCGGCTGCAAAGAGGAGCCATACTTCTGCCAAAATTACCGACAGGTCTCTCTCTGTGCTTGCAGGATGATTCTGCAGCTTTATCTCGCCTAAGCCTCAGCGGAAATTCAGACTGACACATTCCTGCTGGCTCCCTGCTCCCGCTCCAGACAAAATAACAAACTGCCAGCCAGCAGGGATGTGTGAGGAGATGCTTACTGTGCCCTTAAGGATTTACGCCTTGCTCTCTTTGAAGTCTTGCAGCGATCTCCGTAATTGTCTGGCCTTTGTGGACTAATTGCTTGTCTGCTTCACCATGGCATAGTGCAATCGGTGAAAGGAGGACTGTTCAAGAATAAAGGCTTTCTGTCTTCAAGGTCTGCTTGTTTAAAAATAGAGCTATCCTGAAATAGAGATAACCAGTTGGCTTTATGGTAGTTTGGCCTCCTTAACATACCTGGAATTGCCAAGAGAGCATATGGGGGGAGAAAAGCACATCTAAATTATAAAAAATACAGATCAAGGATGGCTATTTTTCTTCTGAGCTTATCCTCGCATCAAGATTATGATCAAAACGTACGAGCCAAAGGATTTTCCGATAAACCTGCACATCATCTGTCACCAACAAGTATGACATGTTGAAGCAGCAGTCATAATCTCTGTGTTGCATAAATGAGGTGATAATCTGGTAGACTGACTGATTTAGGACCAAAAATGCAACATTTGTTCATTTTCAGCAGCTGCAGTTTACTTTCATGCTGCAATGTGCCCAACAAACCAAATTATTTTAGTAATCTGTTCACTCCCTCACCTGCAGTGGCGCTGTACCAAGAACCGCTGGAGGAAACGACATTCAAACCTCTGAAGAAGATAGTAATCACAACTTGCTTCTTTATGAAATGTAAATAAAAATGGAGTGCTATGAGATTTTAGCAGTTGTAAGATTTCTCTTTTGTTTTGGGCAAGAGACCACAACCCATTTCTCCCTCTAACGCTGGAGACGCTTGTTTGTTTTGGTTGTATTTACCCAGAATGCTCCAAGCTTTAGTCCACTTCATGCTTTTGGAGCGGTCTCCAGTCACGTATGCATTCAAACTCCACCAGAGTTCAGTTCAACCGAACCGACACTTTGGTTTGTAGGTGGACCAGAGTTTAAATTTTAGTCTGCATGAGAGTTTGATTACACAGCCACACATCTGGAAACAAATCAGGCTTTCTAGGCAAACAAACCAGAGTTAGGTTAAAGTAAACTAAACTGGGCTGCTGTGAATGCAGCCTAAAAGTTGTGCCTTCTCTCCCAGTTGGTTTCCGAAAACTAGAATCCAGAAATGCAAATGAACAGATTAATTTTTCTTTTTATCTCAACCCGTTTCACCACAACAGACTAGAAGTATCCATGTTAGTCCACATGAGGCTCAATTCACCATGAGTTACAAACAAGAAACCAAAATACTTGAACTGTTCCACCTGAGGCTGAAGATGAACCCTGATCTGGATGGAGTAATGCAGCTTTTCCAGACAGAACCACAGTTCCAGACTTTACATTTTTTATAACAAAGACTTAAACCCATTTAATCTCAACTACCTTCTTGTTTTTTTATTCTAGTCTTTCTGAAATGAACAGAATTAAGATGAGTTTTTCTCTTCACATAATTGCCATCGTCTTCATATGGAATAATACATTTATCTGAAATAATTGTGCTCATATCCTGCAGGAACATTATTTTTTATGCTATAATTTAACCATGACAGCCATCATAATAAATCACCATCAAAATTATTCAAGCAATAAGTTTCTCCAGGACAACCTGAGTTGACAGATGATGGTACAAATGCAAAAAAAAAAAAATAAATAAATAAAAAAAAGGACCAACAGCAATCCACGAACCTTCTGACAGCATTAGCACTCACAGCTTGTTATGGTAAAATGAGCAAAATGGCAGCTGCTTGATTGGAGCACCTACTGTACAAACTGACATGTCATATTACTTCCAACACTCCTTTGTCAGATCCCAATTGTTGACACTACATCATGCGGCTCTTGCGATAAGGTTGCCATGACATTTTCCAGACGACAGCAGGGAAATGTTGGAAACAAAAGGCTCGTTAAATGGATTCTATCCTCTGCAGCGGGTCTGATGCCTTCTTATCGACAGGCTAATTCCCTGAAGGAATTGGATGCATCAGGGGAAGAGACTAATGAAACAATCCCAGACTTGAATTCCCCCAACACACTATCAGACCTATCCGTCTGTCCTGCAGCATGGCCCAGCTTCAGGTAGTTCTCTTTTTTTCCCCATCACTTGCCACTATGGGACCGAGTTGAAAGGTCAGATGAACATCTGAAATGTTCTTTTTAAAAAAGATATTTCTCACAACCCTTAACCTGACACGAGGGAGGAAAATAAAGAAGCCTGGCTAGTGAGAAAGGTAGTTGCAGAAAACACATAGAGCTGGACTGACAATAAGTCATAAAAATGACAACTCTTTTGGTGCTTGGCTTCCTGATGAGATTGGATCCACTATGACTGCACAGCAGCATAAATAACTCTGGCAGTGGATTAGATGAGGGAGCTCATTGCATTGCACTCTGTTCATACCACTTACACTAAAGCAAATAAACACAGGCAGCAGGTGAAATGTCCAACAACTATTGCACCAATGAGGTACAGGGCTCCTGGGGCCATGTTGAACTTCCCTGCATGGCCTCAAGAAATGGACCTGCTGTTACACTGGAAACTTTGATACAATAACTTCCAGCATACTGGGGAAAAACATTCATGAAAAATCCTAATGTCCAGAAAACTGCAAGGTGTGGGTTGGACTGAAAGGCAGCAGAGACGTGGCTGTCTTCAGAAATATGCCAACTTCTCCATCAACTCTCCAACAGGTCATTTTCTCCAGTTTTTGTTTTTGTGGAAACTAAATACGTCAGAACAGTTTTGTCACAAATGTTTATTTTGAATGTGGTCATTGCTTTAGGAGATTCAAGCTTCTGTTCATCTTCAATTTAGTATTTTTCCTTGGCCTCTGTTATGTGCACCATGGAAGTGATTCTAATTAAGATGGCTTTTAACTTAACGACTCTAACCTTTAATAGTTTCTTTGGATAGCCATTTTGTTTTTGAGACTATACTGTAATTAGTCAAATATGATGGCATTTGCCATTTACTTTGATCAAGCATAACATCACAACCTGCCTAACACTGTTTACGTCCCTCGTTTGCTGCCAAAATGTCTCGGTACCATCGAGGCAGGACTTTATTAGACAGCTGACGGTTTGCTGCTCTAACTGCCATCAGGACATTAACAGCAGAAGCAGCCCTGTAATTGTCAAGGTTGGTGCCTCTGAACTGGGCTCATTTGTCCAGCAGATCCAATGGATGTCAATGCAAAATTATTTATAAAGCAGATTAAAAATATATATGCTGACCTCAGCACTTGACAAGACAGAAATCAACTGCTGAAAATTATTAAAGAAAGATGCTTGACTAGCTTGACCATTGGTTTCCTATGCAATTCTGCTTCAGTCACATCAACCTTTAGTGCTCCGTCTGGGCGTTCTCGAAATAATAATAACCCCACCCCCAAAAAACAGCCACTGTCGTCTTCTGCTCTGCCATGAGAGAGGTTTAAATGACAGACCATGGTGCACATGGTGGCCCTACTGTCGCCAATCAGCGACTTTCTTGCTATATTAGGCAACATTTCAGAAAAAGGAACTTGGTATCATCCAAAATTAAAATTGGCAAGTCAGGCTTTTTAAAGATCGGCAATCAGAGATTAGCCAGAGAACTGCAATCGATGAACACCTAACTTCCTGCCTAATATATTGCACTGCCTGACTGGTGTAATGTTGGAGAAATAAGAGGTATTCACTTTATCCGTCATTGGTCATAACATTAGGCCTGATATGTATATTTACTATGAAACGCTACAGAGTGTAAACTGCCACAGAATGTCAGAAATTACTCAAGAAGCGATTGGCCTGTGATAACAAGGAACTTGAAACCTATAAGAAGGAAATCTCTCTGTACAGCAGACTTGATGAAAACATCTTAATGTTGAGGATGGGAAAACATCATGCAGTGCCAAACAAAGTCCTGAAACCAAGTAATCCTTGTAAATATCTTTCCTGAGCAAGAAATAAGAAAATGGAAATAAATGTATGAACAGACCAACTGATAAAAAGGCATAGCAGAGTAAAAGTAAATGACAGGACAAAAAAGTACTTTTAATAGTTTAAAAATGAAAACGGACACCTAAATAAATCAGCATTGTTAATTTTCCCCCAGTTGATTGGATGCAAACAGAAATTCAGATTTCCTTCCAAACTTCAAGCCCACCCTCTGCCTTCATCCAATTTAACGCATCATCTGCAGCAGTAATGTTCAAAAATGCAAAATAAAACCCACTGATTAAAACTGCGGCTTATACAAAAAAATAATAAAAATCGGTGCTTACCATTGGCCTCCAGAAATTAGGATGAAGAAAAATAACAGGGAGGCATAGGAGGGATGCCGTATTCTTTGATATTATGCCACAGAGGTTAGTCATCCGGCAGAAAAATAATCTGTTTTGAAGAGCACACAAATCTAAATATTTGCTGGCTGAAGTGCAAAGCTGTCAAAGGGGTTTTTGTACTTAAAATAAAAGAATTAAATGAGTATTATAATTATGAGCTGCAGCTCTTGTTGTCCTAATTGTTAGATCATCAGATCATCACTTACCATACCAATGTGGAGAAAAGGTATTATTGGAGAGGGAAGATAGATGGTGCCAAGAAACAAAACACAATTGAGGGAGCTGTGGTGAAGTTATTTGTTTTCTTTACCATTCTGTCATCCAATTTTACATTTCTCAAACACTTCCACTCCTGTTGCTTCTGATTTTAAAACTTGTCAACTCCAATACGTCTGCATACCAGTTCAGAGTGATACAAAACAGTATTATTACTGAAAAGCAGCTAATGCTATGTACTGTTGGTCTTGCTTAGTGTGCAGCAGCGTAAAGGTTGACGTGTGTCTCAAAAGTGATTATATAAAGGAGAAGTTATTTAGTCACAAAAGGAAATGCACTTCATAAACCCAAATCAGAGGAGTTGGAAGCCAGACTGAGCTGGGTTCAGCTGAAGAGGGATTCTCAGAAAAAAGACCATTATCCAGGATCCCCAGGATCCGATAGGTATTGCTACCAACTGCACCTTTCTTTCCTCAGCCTTCCTATGGCTACTCAAGTCCCAGTGGTTCTACACCAACTCCTCAGGCCAAATCTTCCCTTAGTAGAAAGATTTTGTTCTTTGGAAGTCTTGGTGAAAGCAGTAACCAACTAATCTTCAAGCAGCACCTTGCAAGATAGAAATCACTTAGTACACTAACAAACTGGATAAAAACACACACGACAAAATTAAATGAAAGCAGACTTAAAAATAAGTTTTTATCCGTCCTACAAAGAAAACCACATAGTCTGCTCATCTCAGAGTCAGGCGATGGGGGGAGTTCCAAAGTACTGGAGCCACAGAAGAAAAAGCGCTGTCTCCTTTAGTTTTCAGTCTAAAGGAGACTGGAAGCTATGTATTGTCCCCCATACACACATACTGCTGATTGTATGAGGGACAATCAGCAGGCCTTGATCAGACCAAGGCCTGCTGATTGTCCCGATTGACCCCAGGTCCCTGATGGGGGTGTAGATCTAGGATGTCCATGTAGAGACCCCAGTCAAAACAAGGGTCTTAAAATGCATTCGATAATCAACCTGGACCCAAAAAAGTTGCCTTAGCAATATAGTGACTTCACAAAATTATGCAGCCACATATGCAACAAATGATGCAATAGACATTCCAATAATTTTCTCTCAGAAAAGCATTAAGTTTCTTTAAACTACTGCAGTTCATTGGTCCATATAAACCAGCCTTCATTCCAAGAGCATCAATGAGCTTAAGTTGCATGTTTGGTACCGTTTTAGTCCTTGGATCACTTTTGAGAGAGTCTGACCATTGCAAACCAGAAACACCCTTCACAAATGTTACACTTTTCCACACTCTCTACCCTAGTAGTCTCACAATCACATTTTGGCCCTTGTCAATCTTGCCTCAATACTTACTTTCATACTTTCTGTGCCCAACACATCAGCTTTTAGAACACGTTTACTAGCTGTCTACAAACAAGCATCATGACAAACCTAATCAGTGGTTGTAATGTTTTACTATTCAGTGCAGAGTTAATGCACAGTTGAATTGCATACACACGTCTGAAACACGTGAACCCAAGATAAGGTTTTCTGGTTCCAGTTAATCCAAAAGTCTATAACATGATGGTTGTGATAGGTTTTCTGCCCAGGACCTTAACAGTACCGGGTTGCTGATCCATCTATTGACCCACATGTTCTGAAAACCCTTAATCCTGCCACTCTTAGAGGAACATTCTGCACTCTGGGCTCCAGAGGACATGGTACACCTGAAGATTGAAGAACTGAAACTTCTCAGTAAGCAGGAGAAGACAGAGAAAAAAAAAAATAGGAGACAATCTGACGGACAAGGACAAAATCGTAAAATATGATGCAAAGCTTCTTGTCCTTTAACACAGGAAAAAAATGTCTGGGTGTGATTTCCCTGGAGGAAAAGGGTAGAGGTGCCCTTGTGGTTTAAAGATACTTAGCTGTAATTAGAAAGTCATTGGTTAAATCCCATCAGCAGCCAACACATTTATCCTGTTAAACTACACTCCTATTTGATGCATTTGGTATGCACGGAGTACTTCGGCCATCGACCATACTCTGGTTCAAGTGTAATTTGGATTAATCTATTTAAAAAGAACCCATCAGACTCTGATTAAAGATTCCAGAAAAACCTCATTGTAATATCGCACAGGCCTGCCACCTCCACCCCGTATATTTGAATAAGTAGACGGCTTTCATTAGAAACTGAAATAATTATCTCAGCAGTGATTTGTGTAGTCCCCCCTAAAGAACTTTTCAAATAGTCCTGTTAAAGCTGACTCAAGATTTCAAGTGACCAAATGCCATGAAATTTGCCTTTCAGGGGAAAATAAATAAGGACTGGCCACATTGCTGAGTAATTGCAGGCTTTGCTTTTTATTGCCACAAATGCTTTCATCATCAGACTGGACCATAACTGAAATACATAAAAATAGACATTAAATTGGGTAACTTCCAAATTCAGCAAAGAAACCTCAATTCATGAAAATCTTCTAGTTATTTGTTTAGTTTTTACTTAATTTACATTTTTGAAATTTCTAAAAATCTAAGTAGAGAGTTTTCCAAAAACATTCTTGTTTATGTTAACCTGGCACGAAGACACACTGTTGATAATTAGGTTGTTACTGAAACCATTAGTTGATCTTAATTTGTGTAAAGGTTTAAATTAACAAATATAAATAAGCAAACCACCTTAAAGTTAGTTTGTGCCTGTGGCTATATTAGATCAGTTTAACTTGTATGCAACCAAACCTTGAACACTTTTTATCACAAAAACATCTGTTTTTCCAACATTGTGAAAAAGTCCGACTCTCAAAACACCGATTTAATCAAATTGTCTTATGAATGTCCATGATGACAAAGTATAATCTGTTTCCTTGCATAAGTTTATTGCTTCTGATTGGTTGTCGAGTCTTACACAATTCTTAACACAAATCGTCTTTTTTTTTAGTTGTATTTTTATACTGGCTTTGATTTTGAATCACAATTTCTTTTTCCTTCTGGCTACCTCTGCTTTAAGCAGACGACTGCACATGTTTTCATGCAATGTGTTGGTCGAAGTTGAAAGAAATGTTCCCAGTTTCAACAAGAGAACCTGTAGACAGTTTACTAGAAAGTTATTGGTACAGCAAAAAATAGCAGGAAAGACCAATAAAGGTCTACTTTTTAAAATATTTTATAGATTCTCCCTCTTTACCATTTCTAATATAAAATGTATCTTTGAGAGACAAACTAGCCAAAGACCACTGTAAGCTGTTCATTGGATGCTGAACGTCCCTAATGGTCCAATCCTAAAATTTGTCATGTTTGATCACAGAGTCGATGCAAAATCTCCATAGAGAAATGCCTGCAGTTTGGAGTTTCTGCCGTAAATCTTGGGAACAAGAACGAACAACGTGAAGAGCAGTTTTCCCCACACATAAGTCACTTCACTTACAGGCCAGTTGTCCCTCAGCCCTCATTACCCTTTTATTAATCCATTTTCAGTGTTTACCAGCTCAGCCAGTGCATTCATTATGCAGCATTATAGAAGCGTGTCACCCCAGCAACTCTACGTTTAGTAATTAGATGGATTAATTCACTCTTCAGCAAAAAAATATATAAATAAATAGGTCGCACAAGCTCACTTTAATAGAAATTTAATATTTCATCCATGGGTAAACAAAAAGAAAAACATGGATTTGACAGGTAAAGGTAAAGGGTGGATGACAGTCAGGTAGCAGTTAATATGAAGCAGATTCATGTGAAGATATGAAGTCTAATTGTGTTGATAAAACTGTTAGCTTTGAAATGTAAGATGTAGTGAATAAGGTGAAGGTAGAATAGCCTACAACAATGAATTCTGTCTTTGCACTGCTGCAATATTGCAAAAAAAACCCCCCAAAAAAACAACCTGCAGGTACCAAATTCATTTACAGGAACAGTTCTAGGACATACGACTGAAAACTACTGACCCTCCTCATCTAAACTCTACTCTCTTTTCCACAAAGTTGAGGTAGAACAAACTTACGTTTGTGTTAAACTACTAAAACTAATTTAACCTACCGTATACTGCACGTACTTTCCGATATCCGGGCTGAAATTGCTGATCACATTTTGTGGAATCTTGTGTACAAACCCCAACAGATTCCCAGCTGTAGATGTGCACTGTCTTCCCAAAAATACTAAAATGATTACTGAAGCTAATTTGCATGCAATCTTTAATGCCATCTTAGTCTTCAGCTTAAAAATGGACTTTAAAATAACTTTAACTGGTCTTTGAAGGTTGTCTAAAAGCTCTGGTTATGAATTAATGGCACTATTTGATCAGTCTTATTTGGATGTTAGGTTCATGTGCAGAAAAGCAAGGAACAGACAAAATATAAAACTAAAATAAGATATAGAGTCACATCCCGGCTCATGACACAATCAGAAGGCACACTGATTTCAGATGCCGACTAAGTTTAAACAAAAAATATTAAACAACAAATAAAGTGTGGTCTGTCAGCATCAGTACTAATTAATGTAAACTGTGGATGTTTAAGAAATGAGAAATTGTTAGTGTTGAATGGTGTAAAACACACAGCATAATGGAGACAAACTAAATGCCTGGTTCCTCTGCTATGGAGAGAACACAGTATGAGGAGCAGCCAGGTTTAAATATACTGGGTACACTGGGCCCAGGGGTTCCCAGTCAGCACCCAACTCAGGCCCACTCCCACTTCCCCAAGAGAGATGAAATGTTATTAAATATGAAGAGACATGAAAAGACACGAGTTCTCGGACTAAACATCTGCAAGAAGTTCCAGGAATGGTCTGCATAGAACCTGGTTGCAATTATTCCACTAATGAGGAGCTAAAGACCGTTTTTATAAAGAATTATTGACTGGGGAAGAAAGATTTAACACTACCAAACAGTTTAACACTACTGACAGGGAATTACTTGGAGACATTTGTGGGTTAGATTCTTGTTAAAGGGGTTCACTCAACACATTTTCCAAAAAGACCAATGCTGAGAACTTCTCACATTTTCAATTCCTAATAAAAACATTAAAATTTGATGAATGATCTATTTTTTTTTTTTTTTTTGAAAAACACGATTTCTGAAAGTCTCAAAAAAAAAACGTGGCCACAATTGTAGAAGCAGTGGCCAAAAAGACTTTCAGCTGCAGATATAAATATTTGTTGTATTTATTGAATTGACAATAAGTGTCAAGAAAGCTGTAAAGTGTAAAGAATTTTTGATCTTCTGTTCTGCTATAAATATTACTGCTTATGTTGTTTGGATTTATGTTGTATACTCAGAAGAAAACAGTATTTATTTACTGCATAGAACTGAAAAAGTTCAATTACTATGTCGTTTTTTTTGGTTTCTTAATGTCACCAAAAGTTAAACAGTTAATAAAGTATTACATCCCATCCCTACTTATGACATGTAGAGAAAGCTGAAATGGGCTGTAAAAGTACACAAGGGTTAAAACAAGTTTTCCGTGAAGGGTTAAGGTGTTATTTTAGCATTCAAATCTTACCCTGACCTCATCAACCTGCCCGACACCATCATTTATCAAATAAAGCCATAAACGGTAATCTCTTGAGCAGAGCTGCTTCATGATTTAATGACAGACTCCTCACAGAACTTGGTTATAGGGCCGCTTCTTAAGGACAAAGAGTAAGGGCGCCAGGAACATTTATTTTAACACTATCAACTGTCTGTTCGTTTGCATTTGGAATGGGATAATAGTCTGAAAAATGAATGTTGCAAGGATATTAGCATAAGGTGCAATGGCCTTGCATAATGTAGTGGCAATTTATTTCTAATATACAGCTAAAACAAACAAATTATGGAAACTAATTAAGAGCTCCATCATCATATGTAAGGAAAGTTGATGTGTCATTTGCAAGGGGAAGAAGAGCAAATTACTACCTGCAGCCAGAGTGAAACTTCTGCATCTAAACCCTAAAACAAAATACCTGCCTTGACTATGAGACTTAATGAGGCAAAACACCATCAGCGTAGTGAGAAACATACCAATAAATTACTCAACCACTGGTGACTTCATTACCAGTAAACTGATTGAAATAGCTATAGATAACTCAATGTTATACAGCCCTATCCACAGCTGTAATATCACTGTCTGCATAAAACACATAAAGATGTGGTAATATGTGTGAAGGCACTTGGAAATCCATTTAGTTCTGCAATGCAATATTGCACTGTGAAATTCCTCTCCCAGAGATGTGCCATGTAAATGAGATTTCCGCATCTTGACGAAATGAGAGTGCAGTTTGGTGATAATGATGCTGTAATGCTCAAGGTTACTAACCCTCTAGAAGGGCAGAAAGAAAGTACAGAAGCGTGGAACAACTTCTGACAAAGTGAGAACCTGACATTTGTCCATAATGATGTTTTCCCAACTCTTTCAGGTGGGTATCTTTTACGCCACTATTCCCAGCAAAACTCAGTGAGGGAGATTTTAAAACATTATTAAAGCACTGCACCCAAGATACACAACTACCAAGGGGTAGATTTCCTTTCCAGGGCAATTTAGCATCTGATTGCAACAAAGAAATGATGCCTCTGGGAGTTTACAAAACTGCTAGAGTGATTTAAAAACTAAGCTGAACTACAAACACAGATGCAATTTTCTTATTTTAATAACTAAAGCAACCTTAGATGAGCAGTGGATAAGATAACACAAGAGTCCTGAGCTAAGCAGACCAGTTCATAGTCAGAAATGATTAAGAATGCCAGGTTTAGGCTGAAGTTCAGGGACAGAAGAATTAAGCCAATTTGAAAAGGGCTTTTCAGCAATAAGGCAGTTGAAAGTGCCTTGTTGCAAGTTGCAAGTAATGCAAGTCAACAGGAAAAGATAAGTTATGAATATTGCTTTTAAGATGTTAAATTTCAACTTAATGTGAAATGATTTAATTTATTTGTCATAAATGACACGAATGGATGCCCTGTGTGGAGAACACAGTCTCTCAAATTGCTTTAAATTGTGTTTTTATTTGACAAAACAATGAGTGCCACAATTATTAGACCTCGGTCATTTCCTTCCTGATGAGAAGACAATTGTTTTTCATGCTACTCATACGTAGTCAGTAAACAGCAATTTCCAGTGTTCTTATCAGAAAACAAAAGGTAATCACATATTGGAAAGAATGCAACCTCATTCAAGTCTGTGTTTTCAAAGTAAATTTGTCCTTTTGGTAAATATGACCATGATTTCCGTTCTGAGCTGTGTGTTAACATTGTAATTTTTAAACGCAAACAAGAATGTTATGAGTACAATGGAGAGAAAGTTATATCTCTCCTTTTACTTATCCAGTAAATTTTGCTTGATAAATTTACTGTTATCCAGAAAACGTATATCAAACTGCAAAGACAGACTTCTGGGTTGTTCTCTAAGATTCAGAATTAATGAAAACCAAGACCTTAAAGTTCATTTAAGTTTACTACTTATATTTTTCTAAACATTTTTGTGATTCTGAAAAGGAAAAAATACTCATCTCTCCTTTCTGATCTGAGCAAGGTGCATTTCCTTGTGCGTCATCAAAAAGTGATCCCAAATATTTCAGTTTCAGCATCCAACAAGTTTATAACTCAAACTGTATATAAAAATACTGTGTGGACACAAACCCTTAGCTCTACTTCACACTAGATTTAAACTGATTTCAAGTTTCCAGGACCTCCATGACTTTACATTTTTAGATATTGGTAAATTTGGAAAACTTATGCCATCTGACACAAGTGGACTCATAACTTAGCAAATAGGTTTTTGACACTACAAAACCATTTTCTACACATGCTGGTAAACGGTTTGGTATCATTTCTGTGAGACAGCATCCTATTTTTCAACCAGTATTTGTTGCAAGTCAGCCACTCCAGTTGTATCGATAACTGGTTCAAAGCTGATCCCATAGATATTCAATGGAGTAGAGATCAGGACTGCAAGCAGGTCAAATTGTGAAGGCATTGTCTGGTATTGTATTTATATATATATATATATATATATATATATATATATATATATATATAAAAATAAAAGCTTTCTGTATGGAAAAGATTATCTGTCCATTTGCCAGCAGTTTCAGAGAATATAAATGACCAGGTTTCCAAGACAGAACACTGCATAGTAATTTTAATCTGGGCCAGGGCTCTATGCAGGTGTCTTGGTAAATGCTGTCTGAAGGAATCATGAACATGATAAAATATATTTTTCCCCCCTCAAAGTACCATAAACTGATCATCAAGGCTCTAATCCATGGAATAAAGTATGACTTAAGCTGTAGCTAAAACATATTGTAAATCTTCCTTCAAATAACTATTCTGCATGTGCAATTTGGAGGTGTGTGAACCTGCACCATAGAGCCCCACCATACCAATGTCCAAGAAACCAGTTAAATGCAGAATTTATTGGTGTGTACATCATTTATTGCATCTCGGTTGCTGGGTGAGATCATTTCATTTGCTGACAACGTGGATGTTTTGTGGCATGCCTCTGTGATTTGGCACTGTAACAGGCTGGTGACCTGTCCAGGGTCTACTCTGAAAACTGCACATTGCTGGAATTACACAACACACCCTATCCCTGACTGAAAAGCACTCAGTATTACCCCTTGAATTTAAACCAGTAAAAAAAACATTACCTTACTTTTAAACATAGAAAACTGTTCAAGTCAATAAAGCAGCTAAAATCAGTCTAGCGAAATATTGCATGGGACCAATCTGCAGAGATTCCAGAGCTTTAGAAGTGTTCACTGACCGACACCCATGAGGTCAGAGGCCATGTTTGTGTGAACTGAAGCAAGAGTCCAAAGTTCTGAATTAACACTTTGAACAGCCAACTAGGATACGTTTAAATGTTTTATGGTACTTTTTCTTTGAGGATTCTGGCTTTTAATGTTTATATTTTAACATGTTTCAATGAATTCTAGAAATTAAATATGGGTCAGGGGATATTACTAGAGATTTATTATGCGGGACTAAAAGGGAAGAAAAGATCCAACCAGAGACTGCTTTGAGTCCTTGAGCAGATGCCTTCAAATTTGCCCGTGATCATTTTTTATCTGGAAAAGGCCCTTTTAAAGAAAATAAATGAAGGTCACCAACAGACAGCGAGAAGGTAGCCTCCAGCTAACCAACCAGCCACCAATATCTCAAATTTTAATAACCTGTGGAAGGTAGTTTTCTTAATATTTCATGAAAAAGATGCAGATGGTCAACACCAGTAGATCAGTAACTATTAGGGTGTCTGTATTAATACATCAACTAACTTCCTGTCTGGGAGACATGCAGAACAGACATGCTACTTATTGTTTTAGTATCTTAGCTGTTATTAACTGTGGAAACTAGAGACAGAAATGAGAGGGAGAATGTTGAATTTCTCAGCTAGTAATTAGCTGGTAATTAGGTTCTTATAAAGAAATAAAATATATCACATTATCTTTTCTTGTAGCTGCCAATTTTAATAGTTTATACACCAAATAAACCTTAATATGCACTAAGGAAACCAAAACAAAAAACAAAAAAGTGACGGGGATTCACTGTATTAGCAAAATTATATTGCTGTAATATGTAAAAGTTTATTTAGATTTTAATGTACGGACTTAGGCTGCACAGTGGCGCAGTTGGTAGAGCTGTTGCCTTGCAGCAAGAAGGTTCTGGATTCAATTCGGCCCCGATCTTACTGCATGGAGTTTGCATGTTCTCCCTGTGCATGCGTGGGTTTTCTCCGGGTACTCCGGTTTCCTCCCACAGTCCAAAAACATGTCAGGTTAATTGGCCTCTCCAAATTGTCCCTAGGTATGAATGTGTGTGTGCATGGTTGTGTGTCTCTGTGTTGCCCTGCGACAGACTGGCAACCTGTCCAGGGTGACCCCGCCTCTCGTCCGGAACGTTAGCTGGAGAGGTACAAGCACCCCTCCAGACCCCACTGAGGGACAAGGGTGTAAAGAAAATGGATGGATGGATGGATGTACGGACTTGAGCCAAAATATAACTTGAATACATTACTAATTTGGTAGAAATTTAATAGATTAAAGAGCAGAATGGTGAATATTAAACAGTTCAATATGTAAAATTTGTCTTGTGAGTTTCCATCCAGCTGACTGGCAGTGCGCAGTAGCAAGTGGGGAGATGACTGTCACTACAACACTCTTCTTGGCACATTACTAGGTATTCAAACCGTATTTGCAAAATATTTGCAAGTTTGAAACTATAACTTTTCAAAATTTTTATAATCAGAATATGCCTTGACACATGTAAATTTTTTAAACCTAAACCTGTTACTGTATGCTGGTAAAGAGAGGCAAATTCTCTTGAGTGCAACTAGTAGAGAACCTTTAAAATGAAGATAAAATACAAATGATCCCATTTAGAAAACTATTCCTGCACAAATACATCCAAACAATCAAAAGAGTTTTATTTAGGTACCAATATTGTAGCACTAAAAACTGCAAATATCCCCACATTATGCAATCTTAACAACCCTCTGAGCCACTCAAACTCCTCAGCTGTCTCAGAGTCCCTACTTAATTCAAACACATTGCAGGGAAGAAGCTGTCAAGTGGACCATAAAACTCGGAGGGAAGAATGTATGAGAAAAGACAAATGCGAGACATTCTTAGTGAAAATGAAAATGGAGCAGTGGAGCATCCGCAAATGAAAGGCCCACTGGTCATGTTGGAAAATTTAGTTGGTACATGTGAGGGTCCTGCCTGGCAGACGGAGGGAGGGGAGCTGCAGCAGACTGATGGTGTGGTAGTACCAAACCTAACAGAGTGATTTATTATGAGAGTCATGCAGCTTCAGAAAAGCCTTGACAAAACAAGAGGGATTATACAATAAAGTCCAATTTATATCCATTTTGCTCTGCTAGGAAACAAAGTGAATTAGTGAGTTGAAACCACAGACAACTGCAACACCTGACTAAGGATGCACAGTTTTTTGTTTCTTTTTCCTGTCAGCAGTTTCTGGTGATCGATTACTATATATTGATGAGTCAATAGTTTCACTAGCAGAGGAAACAAAATGGATCCTCAAACTGTGATGCATCCTTGTTTTCCAAATGAAAACAAAGATGACGTAATCTGGTCATTTTGCAGAACTACTAAGACCTAAAACTTGTATTGTCAGTTTATCATTTAGCCAGGCGTTGTGCTAGCCTCTAATAATTAATAAATCAACCGCAATCATAACAACAGTAAACTCATTCAATAAAGTATTGCTTATTTATTTCCTGTTTCACAATTGCTGACAGTAGAATGTGTTGATGATGAAAAGCACTCTGAACTGCCTTGTTGCTGAAATGTGCTGTACAAATAAACTTGCCTGTCACATTTTGGTCTGTAAGAGATTTAGACTGATTATTTTAGGATGATTTTTC
>NW_015117453.1:0-4030 GCF_001443285.1 Poecilia latipinna
TAAATCTCGTCAGCGACAATAGGCGAGAACGGTCCATGAGGCGTCTATCCTTATATTATGTCTATGGTTGCGCCTTTGTGTAGCGTAATTTTACACTGCCTTTTTTTTTTTTTTTTAACTTTTTCTTTTCTTTGGATCAACAAACATAATGTAATCTGAGTGACAACGATTTCTGTAAGTTTTGTTGCAACATTTTTGGAAGAAGCTATTACTGTTTAAAAACTGTCAAAACACATTTATGTTACAACATACATAAATACATACATGCTTCAGAATGGAAGCTGTTTTATACCCCACTAACCCTTCTATCAGGCATACCTGAGAAATCTGATTCAATCCAAACAGTTTTAGTGCTTACATCAGTTCCACCAAAAATATTAAAGCTTCCAAAAATCATCTTTCTCTTTACTCTGGTTTTGACATGCATCTTTTTCCAGGTGCTTTTTGTAATTAGGTTTTTACTGTAGGAATCAGCTAAGGCTCAAAAAGCAGTCTGAAGTAATTCTGTGACTTTCAAAATTAATCAAAATCTGTTCCTCATCAATTTATTGCAGACTAACACAGAGAAGACCATAATTACATGTCCATTAGAAAGTTAGAATAACATTTTAGTCTTTAGAAACCTGGTAGAGACTTACAGGGTTTCTCTCTCTGTATCTACAGTGAGAAAGTAAGTATTGTTCAACTAAGTATTGACCTGCGATGACGGAAATGCGTTACTCTAATCCAGTGACATTTTTCAGTACTCCAAGGTGATTAGTATTTTCACACTAGTAATCAGATTAAAGTTCGTTATTCAAGTCGCTGTTTGTTGTGGTTTTGGTCATTTCCCTTCCTAAAAAGATTAGATTAGCTGTCTACTTGCATTGCGGTTAGTGGAGTTATCTATGTGCATCAGCTGATCTCATTATAGGAGCTACTGCTAAGAGAAACTCTGGTAAAAAATTATATAAAAGGTTAATTGAGGAGCCATTTTGGGATGACTTCGTGAAGGAAACAACAGAAGTTTCTTAAAGAGACATAGGGTCAATTTAAAGCCTTTAAATTACAGAGTCAAAAATGTTTTTTATTCTTATTTGATATATTATCCGTTTATCCGTACTTATCCATAGTATTTTTGTAACAACTGAAGGTGACATAGTTACTTGATTGTGCTTTGAAATGCCCCTATGCCCCTAATACATAATACTGTCCCATTAAGTTCATCTATAAATGTCAGAAGATGGCTTGTTGATGTTACTGTTTAAACGTTCTTCCAACTAAGAGTTTTGGTAAAACCAGTGGTCATTTTTATGTTGGGGCAGTGAGGCAGTGTTGTTGGCAGCTGCTGAGTGTAGCTAACTAAGGAATTTATAATCTAACTAAAGTAACAATGTTATTTTTGAAAGATTATGGATTAATCACATTACATTTTTAAGCGAACTATGACAACACTGACAATGGCTCAGGGAGACCTAATATAAAAGATTAAGATGGTTCCTAACTTTGTAGTTACTCCAAAATAAGTATAAATCATTTTACAGGACTTGACCTTGGCATTCTTAAAGTTCAAGGTAATTTCTTGGAAGCATGTTTTAGTCTTTTTGAGCCAGTCAACTTCTACAGACATTTGTAACGGAGTAGAAAGTCGCACAGCTGTCTCCATTGATGCTTTTCATCACTTTCAGATCATAGTAAATATGTGTCTGGTTGTGTTGAAGTACTTAGTGGTGTGACGTCTTGAAAAGATGTTCAGGACTTTAAATCTTCGTGTCAGCTGAAGCGTCATTGAGTGAGATGCCAACGTCCCTGTTGGTCTGTGGCAGGTTCTGACCTCTGACCTTCATTTAGGGCTTTTAAAAAACAGGTCCTAAAGAATTGCATAGCAGTTCTTCGTTGTTCATTCTAGTCATCTTACTGTATGATGGTTTCATTCTGATGCTGGCAGCAGCACAAAGTAGCCTGTCTGTTTGTTATAGCTGATGGATGGGCTGTAATTTCTCTATTTTCCCCCCTGTGGGCTCTTGGCATGAAACATAACCCGTTAGGTGGGAAAATGCCTTCAGCAGATGGCTGCTGCAGAGCAGGACTGACCCGAATTTCCCTTCATGTTCTTCTCAGGTTTGTTTTTGTCTGTGTTTGAGTCAGAACTGTTTCTGCAGTAGAGAACTGTGGGTTCCTACACCAAATAATGGTGTTGTTGTGTTTGTTCTTTATTGTGGCTAGCCTGTAAAAAGGTCTCACCTCATGAAAGACTGAGCGCAGAGGGAGGTGTGGGCACTTACCAACCACTTTTCTGGTTTTCTCAGTCACTCTCTTTTCTTGTTACCAGTCATATCATATTGGGAGGGTGCACCGTTGGTTGGATATCTGGTGCATGAACACATGCTAGACAGCAGCGTTCCATGCAGACCCTGTCAGTTTGGCCAAGCTGCTGGTTGTTGGTGTTTGTCTGGGAACGAGGGCTGCGGTGGCGGCATCCCTCTCTCCCTGTGGGAACATAGGCGACCATTGTTGATCCACAGAGTGTCGGGCAAATGGGGGTAAGCTGCTGACGCCAAACTGGACAGATGCCCAAAAATACTGGGACACCGGGGCTTGGTGGCTTTGTATGCAGTGTGTGTGAGTGTGCTCAAAGATTTTCGGGGCATTAGCCTCCCATGATGCACACACACACATCTCTGCTATTCTCCCAAATAAAATTTTCTGTGGCGTAAAAATATTTTCACCTCGTGAAAGACTGAGCGCAGAGGGAGGTGAGGGTGCTTACCGGCCACTTTTCTGGTTTTCTGTCACACCCACATCTCAATATTAAAGTAAGAGTCAATACATATTTAGTTTGTGAGAAATGATGGTGAAGGATTTATTAGTTTGCACATATTTATAAACTTCTTAAGAAGATTTCTGTTTGAATAAACCTGAAATGTTCAGATCAAAGTCTGTTTCACTGTCCGGCTTTCTTGTTGATGTTTTAGTTTAAGTTATGATCGTCAGCCCTGGATGTGACAGTGAGTACTGACATCCTGTATATTTGAGACTCTTTTTATGAAATAAGACAGGAAATAGTTCTTGAGTTGCCTGGTTAAAACTGTTCCTTACTCAGGAGGATTGAATATTTTAAAGAAATTGTAAACAGGAGTCTTACACCTTTCATCACTTCAAAATGTAAAATATTTCTAAATAAAACCTCAGCTGAACATTTCTATGCAGAACAAAGATGGAGAGTTACTCAATCAAAACATTTTTTAATTACCTTCATCTTCGCAGTGTCGTGGTTGGTTTTTGGACAGGAAGCAGGTCTAACTCTGTGTGGATTTTAGAGTGAATACAGGGCAACACAGAGACCAACAACCACACACGTGGGCTATTTAAAGGACCAGTTAACCCAGGGTTCAGTTTTTTTTTTTTTCTTCAGAAAAATTTGTAAGTGCGGCTTATGGTAAGGTGCACTCTATAGTCCGGAAAGTACAGTACTCTTTTTGTTATTTGACAATTTCTCGCTACAGAGCAAACATTTAGGTAATCCTTCTGCATTGGCATTGAATGCAAATGATTCGGTCCATGAATTGTAGAATCTCTCTTAGCTATTTTCCTCTTTTCTCTTTTGCTATCCATGGCCCACCACACACCCTTCAGTTTGTTTACAATAGCCACCTGCCTCGCACCCCGCCCAGCTGAAAGAAACGTGTGTCACAGGCTATGACCCACATCTTTGTTGAACGAAATGTTGAAATTTTATTTATTCTACACGTTTATACCATTGGAAAAAGTTAAGAATGATTGTGTCATGTTTGTCCTCCTACAGAAACTATATTAAAACAAAAAATATATTTCCCACCCCCATCTTTTTCAATTTTCAAACATTTTTGAAAAAACTCCAGAGAGCCACTAGGGCAGCGCTAAAGAGCCACGGGTTGCCGACCCCTGAGTTAACACAACAGTACTTTTTTGGGCTGTTTGAAGAAGTTGGAAGAGAACAATCTGAGGCTGAGACAGAAGATGTTTACGACTGCATATGTATAAAAAAAAGACTGCATCCATCCATCCATCC
>NW_015117453.1:10225-11029 GCF_001443285.1 Poecilia latipinna
GGGAAAACCGAGTCCAAAGTTTATATTCATCATAGACTGCAGTATATTCTAAATGAGTCAAACTTGGTCAGAATTATTCTGCAGTAAATACATTTTTTAATAACTGTTTTCAATGTGAAATCTTTGATCCACTCAGAAAATGTGGATTGTTGGATTTTGCAAACTTAATATCTTGTCTCATTCTAGTGATCCCGATGTTATGCGTCATGTTGTCTCATGAGCTGAATGTGTCTCTGCATGTCTACCCAGTCTACTGGAGACCAGAATGGACCAGACTTAGTAATGATCAGATCAGTGTTCAAACAATTAAAACAAATAAAATCTGCACATTAAATATCCCAGATAGCACAGAATGATTGAAACAACATTGAATCAATGTCAGGCAGAGACATTGAAACAACATTGAAAGTGGTCGGTGACTTGTATGTTGAATCAACGTTAGGGTTCCAACCGTAACTGACATATCAATGTTGATTCAACCATCATCTCTGTCAATTTCCATGCATATTTCTGTTGATTTTACATTGAATCAATGTTGATTCAACACTCATTTGACTGTGGATCTGCATGCATATCTGTGTTGATTCTACATTGAATCAGTTAGGAATCAACATTGATTCAACCATCATCTGAATGTGGATCTACATGCAGATTTGGGTTGATTTTATATTGAATGAAAGCTAGGGATTTATGTACATTTTTAGGTCTGATAGGTCTACTTCATAACATACCATTAAAAGTTTCTTCACTGGTGTTAAACACTATATTATTGGGAGATGATGGGTAAACTGTGTACAAAAGGTT
>NW_015117453.1:16902-17639 GCF_001443285.1 Poecilia latipinna
CAGATGATGGTTAAATCAACATTGATTAAATGTAAGATGAACAGAAATATGTGTGCAGAACCACGTTCAGATGATGGTTGAATCAACATTGATATAATGTCAGTTATGGTTGAAACCCTAACGTTGATTCACATACAAGTCACATCCCACTTTCAATGTTGATTCAATGTTTCTGGCTGACATTGATTCAATGTTGTTTCAATCATTCTGTGCTATCTGGGTGGATTCGACGTTGGCATTTCATTTATTTGATATCAACCACAAAACAACACTGATTCAATGACACAGTTTCAACGTTAGTTAATTGGCTAGAGTGGGATGTTTGTTTTATGGTTGATCCACCGTCAGTTGTCGACCTCAACCATACATGCAACCTTTGTGATAATAATTCAACATTGAATTAACATCTTTTGCCAACAAGCCAACAGCAAAGCAGCTGTGTGGTTGGGCCATCCCACTCATGTAAATGGTGGGGGTGGACCGCTCCACTCCTTTTAGTACGTTGTAGATGTTTTTGTGTCAATATATCCCACGCAAACAGTCAGTGAGAATTGTTATGAACAAGTAAGAAAATGTACAGAAAGGAATCAGCACCGACTATCCTCTACAGTGGTTAATTTAAAACCCCCGCTCAGTAACAAAATGCTCTGACCCAGAGCGCTGATGAGGAGGAGGGGAAGGGGTGCGGCAAAACAGCTGATATTGATTCAACATTGATCAGATGTTGATCAGACAAA
>NW_015117454.1:0-17629 GCF_001443285.1 Poecilia latipinna
ATCCAAGATGACCTAATAATACCCAATTTCCTAAATCCAATGTGACAATGAGTAGGTGAAGACATATGTCCTCTGTAGATGTTAACAATTTATAAAGACAGTTTAAAAGTAACCCTGTCCCTTAGATCAGGATGTCACCCCACAGCAACCACAAGGCTCTTGTGAAGGTTCCTGGATTTTCTGAATAACTTTGTCAGTAGTGGGAAATCAATGGCTGTTAAAAGAAAATAGTTATTAGCTGAGTTTGAATTGGGGTTGTGAGCATAGTATACTTAATTTTCATCATTTCAATTGGTGGATTAAATTCTAGAATTTTGTAGCTAATGGAGGCAGTATGTCGGAGTAGCTCTGCTACAATAGATTTGATTTTTCATAATTTTGTTTTTTTTAGCCGTTTTCTAGGCATATTTGGACAATTATTCCCTCTGTTTTTGGATGCTGTGCAGCTTGAAGGACTTTTGCTCTTACTTTTTGACTTTCGACAGGTATGATGTGCTACTGCTTCTGGTTTTTACAAACAGGAGCCGTTGATTGGCATCTCAAAAAGCTCAGATAAAAAATGAACTATAACCACAAATCCCAGAGGAGTTACATAGCTCCATAGATGCAGACCAGTGTCAAAGAACAGAGAGAGAAGGAGGAAGTTTGAAGATCACATCCCAGACTCCAATCTCTCTGCTCAGCTTTCTAACCAGTCCGATAGATTTAAAGAGGAGCAACAAAAGCAAATAAGATGGATTAGCATGAACACAACTGATTGTCATCCAGGACAAGTTACTGTGCAATATTGTCTCTGCTGTCCAGATATTGAGCTATTAGCTTGGAATGAATGAATGAATGAATGAATGAATGAATGAATGAATGAATGAATGAATGAATGAATGAAAAATACTTTATTCATCTCTAGGGGGCAAATTTACATTTCAGTACAGTCAAAAAACAAAACAACCACATAGGACATGGGTACAGGTCCCAAGGACTTTTGTTACATGACACTAACCACATTAGGGGAGGATATGACGGATTTCTCACACTATATCTTTTTGGACACAGTATAGTGCGTTTATAGCTATGCAGTGTGTGTGTATACATGTATGCACACACACACACGTAAATAAGTCCATGAACTCTGTCCCAGCTATAGTCTTTGAAGACTGATGGTGCCCTCATCAGCAGCCTTGGTAGAGCTCTGGTTCAGGTTCACAGATGTCATGGGGAAGGGAGCGGGTAGTGGCAGCAGAGCATCTTGTTTTCATAACATCCAGGAGAATTTGACATAGCCAGCCTTCCAAGGCAGACACAGGGGAGCTAGTTCAGATAACAATTGCTTTGTTTTAAGTTTTCCATCTGCCTTAAAGTCTCCCTGGTACATCCCAATGGTGAAGTCCAAACAGCCAAATGAGTGGCCAGTCCAGCAGAGCCAAGCTCTCAACTTCTCCAAGGTGTATTCCTTCCTGCCAGTGAGTTTCAGGAACCGCACCTGGCCTGCGACTCTCAGCAAGAATTGCATCCGTTTTGCTGTTCTGCTCACACAGTTTCTGTCTGAGCGTTCACTGCTCGGCACGTTCCCTCATAGCCAGGCAGCCTCTCAATGGTCCGAATAACTGCCAACATTTTCCAAATTTCACAATAAACCAGGTGCCAGCTAATTCCAAAAAACAGAAATCCTGTTATCAAAAATCCAGTTATGTCCAATACGTTCAACATCCTCGACTGACAGTATGGACAGGCTCATCTCCCACTTCCCCCAGGAATCCATCGTGTTTCCAGCTGCATATGTCCTGTCAGGACATGAGGGCTGTCCTTGCTCAGTCTTCTCATTGAGAAAATTTGATCCATTGTGTTAAGTGACCAGCTGACCAGATACATGATTTACAATTCAGAAAATTTACGGAGAGGCTCCAGAAATAGCCAGACAACACTGGACACACGAGCAAAAGCAGGGCAGGTGAGGGACGTAGTGGAGAGAAGGAAAAAGTGTCCAGAGAAGGAAGAGAGAGTTGTAGCAGTTTTCGGTCAGAGGTCTATTCATCTCTGACTTTGTGCCAACACTGAATGCTACCAGAGATCCTTCTTTCCCAAAAGCATCACTATCCACAATGACTCTGAAGATACTTAGGGTAAAGTTTTATTTGTTTTTGATTTTTATTAGAAAAAGATGAATGTACAGTTCCCCTATTTTAGATTTCATTACGTTGGCAAATCTTCCTTCGGTTGATTTCACTTCCCCTCTTTTCTCCAGCATGTCATTGCCGAGTGATTCTGGATGTGCATATCTACTTGCCGTAGTCAGGCGTCTAGCCTGCTTGGGATTACACATTATATACCTACAGTGTGTTTCCCCATAATCATCTTCTCTATACACGAAATGCAATTTAAAGCTAATAACTGTTAAAGCACCCAGTAGCAAAACCTTTCTTCTTCTATCTTTGACCTTTACTCTCCATCTCTTTATGGTATTACCAAACAGGACAACACAGCTAGAGCTGGAGCACAGTTCAGATAACTCAAACCTGTCAGAGGAGTAAATAGATCACATGAATACTTATCATGCTGAATATATGTGTCTCTTTTTCTAAGGGAAAGAAACACGTTGGTGCATGCTGGACCACTCTGCATCACTTCATGTAATCACTGACAGTCATATATGAAAGAACAGTATGGATAAAAATGTCAGAAAAAAAGTGACCATTGGTTTCTCAGTCTTACCATTTGCATTCATCTCACCGTCCCTTATCACCACTGTGCCCTTCTCTGGGTCTGGCTAGAGTTTGTTGGACCCAGACAAAAGACTGCTGTCCATCATGGTAGAAGAGCAAAGGTTCTGGGTGGGGTGGAGACATGGTGTCAGGGTTAGATATATATTGTTAAAGCAGGAACTGTCCATTGTTGTCTCTGGGATCTCACTTCTATCCTTCTCTGATTTTCCCATATGCTATTTGTTGTCAGTTGGATCTCTTTGGTTAGGGAGGCACTGGAATATTGAAATAAGAGAAATGGGACAGATGACTGGCAATAAGCTCCTCTCTCATTTAGCTTTATTTACTCCCTCAGACTCAGTGATGTATGGCATTCAAGGTTTCTCCACTGATTAAAACCCAGGTAGAGTGCTGCTATCCCCAATGAAATGCAGGCTGCTGTGTAGATAATGAGTAGGCTGGAATGTAATGTACAGTAAATACAGAAGAACGGCCACTTTAAGAGTCGTAAGCACAAAGGATTATGGGTACCACTGTACTGTTGTTAGAGCAGTCTAAGTTGAAAAATCATAATTAAGTTACAAGAAACCACATCCTCTTTTATTGTCAGATAAGAATGTGTATGGACATTAAATGGTCTCATTCTCGGGGCCCGCGGGCCAATTGCGACCCGCAGGACGATGTCTCGTGGCCCCCACCGTGATATGATTAGTGCGGCCCACAGGGTGAGCGGACCTCTGAAGGAAGTTCCTCGTTATGGCTGACATTCGGTGCTAGGCTAAGCTACACTGACTTCATGCACACTTCGCTTGTAACAATAGTGTAGCGGACGATGGAACAGTCCGGTACCAGTTTCCCTTCCCTGCAGTCGCAATTCCGATATTTTCTACCATTAACAAATGCCAGGATCAAACGCAGAGAAAGGCGACTGCTACCGGGCTGCTCGTCATCCGCCGCGCTGTTGTGACAACTAGAAGCGGTAATGACGTCACGCGTCGTTCTCCATACATTGCTAGCTGGCTAAAGACTTTTGTGAAATGTAGAACAAGAGCGACGCCAAGTGGAATAAACTTAGGGTGCTTCACACTGGAGCCTAAAGTGACCAAATTCCGATTTTTTTGTTTTGTTTTTTGGTAATGCGACCTGTATCTGATCTTCTCGTGACAGTCTGAACAGGACAAGTCGGATTCTTTTCGAATGTGACCCATATCTGATACGTATCCGATTCAAATGCGACCTAACCTCCAGGCCGCATTCATCCGAACTGAACGTCACTGATACTCAACAAATTCTGTGTCCTGATACACGCAAGTGGGAAGAAAAACAACTATGACGGACTATATGAGGATTAAGTTGTTAATATGCTGCTCTGGTTGAACAACTTCAAATATGTAAGCTAAGCTCCACCGTTAGCCTCCATGTTTACTTCCGCAAACACAGAGCACTTCTTCTTCTTTTTATGGCGGTTGGTAGAACACAGAGACAAAACTTTCCAAATCATAAAATTTGTTTTTTTAGATCTGAAGTTTAATCTTTTTTTTTTGTTTTCCAGGATACCTTGTTTTATTTATTTATTTATTTATTTATTTATTTATTTATTTATTTATTTATTTATTTATTTATTTATTTATTTCCCCCCCAGAATTTTCCAGATATGAATAAGTATGGGAAATAGAAAATTAAGAAATGGAAATGTTGAATTCTCCAAAGTTTTTTTTGCTTTTTTTATTTTGTGAAGTAATGTTTAATATATTAAAGTAGACACTGCTGGGAAGAGCCTGCCTTGCAAGGATAAGTGTGCATGATATTGCAGTAGTTTTATGATGAATTGACTTCTCCTATCTTCATCTGTTGGGTAAAAGTTAGTTGGACTTTCCACTCGGAAAGTGGGGGAAATTCTCACTACCCCTGTTAGGATTTTTATAGCCAACTTCACATTTTGATATGACAACTCCTCATGTCAACGGTAGGTGGGAAAATGTTTATTTTACAAGATAGACATTTAAGAGTTGATCTAAAATTAATGTTGAATGGAGCAGCTACAACTCTAAGATGGACAAGTTATAAGTGGTGTTTGCATGTGGATTTGCAGAGGAGTCAAAATTGGCATACATTTTCTAACAGTATGTCAAAATATCGAGGGCTTTCATTTCCATTAGATTAAAGTGGGACTAAAATACAAACAAAGCACTAGAATGTAAGAGTGCAAAATGTTATTATGCCAGTAAATGATAGCTAATATATTTTAAGGCCAATAGCTCACATTCTACGTGTCAATATAATATTTAGCCAGAACATGTGCACTGATGTATTTAAATGCAGTGTCCAAAAGTGTCAAAGGTAATAAAGTCATAATAAATATTCAGAATCATCTTTATTTGCCAAGTTTCTGCATCAAAAAGGAAACTGATTTTGGTTCTGCTTTGTGCTCAGTAAAGACATTTCAAACATAAATATATTAAACAAAAGAAAAAAGCAATAAATAAATAAACATTTTTCCTTCCTTACACCTGTAAGCTCTATAACTGCTATTTTGGTGATTTTTGTGAACAAAATAAAGCTTTCATAGTTCTCAAAATAGGACACAGTTTTCCATATTTGACAAGTTCAAGAGTTATTGTTTTAGAAAAAACAACCATATCTTAGAAAAGAGGTTTTCTAAGATATGGTTGCGGTGCCTCAGAAGCAAACGACATGGGCAGACATGGAACCTGCAGCTGGAAAGAGCACACCACCAGAACTTTATAAAAGAAAGAAAAACGAAAAGAAGAGAAAGGAAAGAGAAAAGAAATATATGCATAAATAGGAAATTGAGTTTAGAAAGGTACAGAGCTGTGTAATGAGATCAGAACCCCGTTTAAGTTTTTCAACGGGAGAGTGCAGTTCCTCTGGTGGGCCAGCAGAGGGAGACAGGAAGCATCTTTATGGGATGAGAGGAAGGGAAACGCAGCAACTCGCTCAGGATTTGGAGGCTTTAGGAAAGTTGGGGTTGCAACGCTTAATATTTATTGTTAATGTCAGAATTTATGAGACAACATTTCAATATGGCACTTTCATATTGTTGGCTATTCTTAGCTGAACAATTTTGGCTACTGTTATGGGAAATAAACTAATTAATTTAGTAAATATATATTTAATTCCTTATATTTAGGTTAACTTAAAAAATTAAATTGATTAAATTTGATAATGCAGATAAATTATTCTAAAGCTATTTCATTTTGATCTTAAGTTGAAGTGTTCCCCTGTGATTTTTACCTTGTTTAAAAGGAAGATAAAATTACTAGAAATTAGTGAACAATTATTTATTGTCAAAATGACAATAAATAATTGTTAATGTGTTTTTAATATTAAAAAAGAATTCAATGAATGTTTCCAACAGATGAGGACCATCCAATTAAAACTTCTCCTTTCCTGTCATCTTTACAATATTCTGAAGGATTTAAATTTAATCAGACTTTCTTTGACTTTGATTGGAAACATATTTCCTATTGCTGTTATCCTGAAGGTTTGGTTTGAAACAGAAACCATAAAATCTAAAAGGTTTTTAAACTTTTTAGATTGTAAAACCTTACCGAATAAGTTCTCTTTATTTTTCATTTTGACTGATGTATTAAAATTAGAAAATGTTTAAAATTGTGCTTCACTTCAGCAGGGGACATTTTTCCATTTCAGCTTTGGGCTTTTTGATTTCCCATGAACCGCCGTAGGAAGACGAGCTGCAGCCGTGGATTCATCGTGTCGACTGTGGGAAGGAATTATGTTACTCTGGCTTTTTAGAAACGTACCATGCAGCTACAGGATAGATGCTTCACACACACACACACACACACACACTCTCCCCCCTCCCTGACAGGCATGTCTTCGGAAATGATTTCTTTCCCTGCGTGCCGTCCCCCTCGCGCCCCCCGACCCTCCCCTCTTTCTCCTGCTCTCTGTTACGCAGTGTAAACACAGTGTTCCAGAGGAATGTTGGACTCCCTGACCTCCACTGCAGTTCACTGGGTTCATCCTGGCCGAGCTGTGCTCCGGCATCTTCATCATCATCATCATCATCAGCAGCAGCAGCAGTGGAACCCCCTCCTCCTGTGGAGCCCCTTCTATCTCCCTCTGCTCTTGTTTCCTGGTCTTACTCATTTTATCATCTTGTCCTTGTCCCCTTACTGCCCCCTACTGCCACTCCCTCTCCACCTTCCCTGCTCATATTTGCACCCACTTCCACTTTACCTGACAGCCATTTCACGGCGCGGCGGCGGATTGTTCCTCTTTATTTTGTCTGCCACGGTCCACCAGCCTGATGCTCCATTTTGAAAGGAACATCAGGCTGCGGAGGAACACTCGCAGTTCCAGTCAAAAAAAAGGATCCTAAAAGGTCAAAGGCCAACACATAATTTGGTCGTTTGGACACTGCTTTGCATGAAGCTTCCTTCGTATTCTCCACCTCCATTTGCTCGAAAACGGCTTTCTCCCCCCCACACCACCACCCTTAGCCAGCAGTGGAGTTCAGTATACCAGGAGGCAGGAGACTTTAGTGCCTCTGTGGCTTTTGACGGAACAGAAAGTGAAGGGTTACTGGGGAATTTGGCAGCTTACCGTTTTTATTACAATGGTGACAAGACGACCCGGAGCAGACGTTACGCTCACAGCGGTCTTTCCGGCGCGCCGAGGTTCATCGGGTTCACTCCGTGCCTGACAGAGGGGGCTATAAATACATATAGACACATCATCGAGCAGCTTGTGCTAAATATGAATGTGTGAGGCAATCAGAGACGGTTTGTTTATTTGTAATAAGATCCTGCCTGTGCTGCAGGGGCCGTTGGATCAGGATCAGTCTGTCTGTAAGCTGGTGAACCTCAGCAGCAGGGTCCAGTCAGCAGAACACTACAATATAGGTAGATCAGAGGCGGAGTCTTGTGCTTCTTTCAGGTCAGAGCTGAAGTGGCCCTGCGAGAAGCAGGACTTTATAATTGACTTTATTCATGCTTAACTGATGAACAAGCCTCCAGTCACTAGGTGGCAGCAGTGTTCAAACTAAACAGGCTGAAAAAAACAAAACAAACAAATAAACAGAGCAAAGGATACGGATGTTTTGAAATACCGTCACAGAGGAGAGATGGAGAAGTTTGACAGTCAAAAGAGAAACGGCAGCAGAGGTCAGTAAAGCCAGTATGACGGAGCTTTATGGCCAAGCTAAGAGATTTTTATTTTCAAATACAAGAATACAGTCATAATACTACGAGAATCAAGTCCTATTAACAGAATAGTTTAAATATTGCCAGAAGAAAGTTGTTAAGTTAAAAAGCCTCGATAGAGTGATATGCAGCGTGACCCGCTCAGCAAGTCTGGTTCTTTCTGTTAAATAAAAACAATCATTTCAAAGTCCTGAGGCTGAAAATTTGCTTCCGATGTGCTAAAACATTTAGTACTTAGTCATTTGTTAAACCAGTACCAACTATAACCTTACAGGATCAGTATTCCGCAATTTAGCGGAGTATAATGAAAATGCATCATAAAATTAGTTTTTATTCTCGTCCAACTTTACTCATATTTAAAGCACAAATCAAAAACTCAGAGCCCGGCACTTATACTCCATCATAAGTAAGTAACTGTAGCTCGCAGAAAAAGGCCAGGAAATAGACGAAACCTGTCTTCTTATTGTTAATGCAAAATATTAAACACTTTTCATCTCTTCTCATCTCACAAGCTGAACTATAAGCAATATTGCTGCAAATTTTTCCACAATAAATGTTAAGAACTATATACCTTGTGGAAAACTAAACTGAAGAAGCTGACAAGTTCAATGCTTACTTGTCAGAAAATTTTAATGTATGAAGTCTAAAAATGCAAATCCCAGTGAATCATTTGCACTTTAACTTAAACTTAGTAGTCTTAATTAAATGTTACAGATTCACCTGATAAACTGATTTTGAAAATTATTTAGAGACTTGGAATAATAAAACAGCAGTTTTGATAATGTCATACAATTCCATAGCCAATGGTTTGTACAGATAAATTATTAAATGTGAACAGATTCACAATAGTATTTAAATTCTGGAGAGGGAAGGTCACCGGGGGGCACGAAAAAATTATGATCCGTAGGGGGGGCATGACAGAAAATAATTGAGAAACACTGCTGTAAGGTACGGAGCAGCTCTGCTAGCCCAGTGTAAAATATACAATAATATGAGTAAAATTAATTACCAAACTATTTCTGTTTGCTCAATTTGCCAGTTAACTACAAATTACATTTTATTTGTTTTGGTGATGTTTGATTATTTTGTAAAACAAAAAAAAAAAAAGGGATGAATGCTAGCAGTGCGTTTTACTGTCTGTAAGGTGGAGCCATTGTTGTGACTCGGTACTGAATATTCTAGACTGTGCAGGTTACAAGTGTGCAAATATTTAAGAATTGAGACAGTACGCCCCTGTGTCATAACTTCAACATCCAAAATGGTGGAACTGGTCACTGTTTAACCATTTATGCTGCTAAAAAAGTACAACTACAAGAAAAATAGATTTTACATGTACAGTATAAGGATTGTTGTTTTCCTAATTTAATGCTAAGATATTTGACTGTTCAAATGTGTTTTGTTATGACTTGTTGAATACTATGGAGGACCAAAACTGATATAAAAAGAAATAAAAGCATAAATATATTTTTTCCTTGTCCTTACATGAGTTTTCGGCAAGAAATGTATATATTTTCTTTTTCATTTCCTCTAAACATGCGTTTTTGTCAAGAAAAGTAGATATTTAGTTTCATAAAAGCCCTCGTTCTTTTGTCGTTGCCTCCTCTCCTTTTTCTACGTGTCCTCTTTCTGCTTCTCCGTGTGCATCGCTATGGTAATGAGGAGAGCCGCCTTCTATGTCCAGCTCCTACTATTGGTCAATAGAGCTTTGGAACCAACGTCACTGTGTCAGACGTTGTGGGGCGTTTAGGTCCAGTCGCTCGGTGCCATCTTTACAGGCCACAGACCAAAACAAACTTTATCCCGGTGGTTTTGTTGTGTTACTGACTGCAGCGCAGTTGTTTTCAAGTTGGATACTGGATATTCCAATATCTGCGGAGCAAGCGGCGTTTAGCTCAAGGTTGATCCGATTTATGAACGCTAATTTCTGCCAGCCGTTCTCCAGCCCCTACTCAGCACTCAGAGGTTCACTTAGGGACTACCAACAAATTTCTGAACCAAACACTCCTAAGAAACAAATGTTAATAAATGTCTTGTGACCAACTGATACAAAAAAGTGGCAATTCATGCTTTTACATGAGACACACTACCCTCTATTAAAACATCAAGTCATATTCAATAGTTGAAATAACTTTAATGTTAAATATAATGTTTTCTTCAATAGCTTCCATATTGTGTGCCACATTGACTAAAAATCAGTGTGAAATTGTTGTACTAAACTGTATAGATGAGGCACATGCATTTTTATTCCATTTTAACAATTTTTTTATTTTTGTTACCTTTTTTTAGTTTAAATTTAGTGTTTCTCTTCAATAGCTTCTAGGTCATGTGACCTATTGAGTCAAAATCAGTGTGAAATTATTCTACCAGTCTACAGCTATTGAAAGAGGCAATGACAAAAGGAGGGCTTGTATAAGGAAAAGACAAAACAAAATATCTACTTTTCTTGACAAAAAGGCATGTTTAGAGGAAATGAAAAAGAAAATGTATACATTTCTTGACAGAAACTTATGTTTTAGGGCAAGGAAAAACTAAATGCATATTTATGCTTTTATTTCTTATGTCAGTTTTGGTCCTCCATAGAATACAGAGCAAAATTTGATATAATCACACATTCTCAGTGAAATTAAAATTATTTCAATACTTTACATTTGAAGACTGATTTTTTCTCTTTCTTTGCGGCAGACACAGCCAAGATGGCAAAACATACACTTTAAAATGTATTATTCAATTTAACAATCTGCGATTTAACTGATTAGAGACATGATTAAATATCCAACTGCTCCTAAAAAATCATTTCTTTTATGTGGCTAAAAGTTAGTTTGGCATAAATGTGTTATAAAGTGGAGCTAATGTGCTAACAAGCATCAAGTTAAGGACAAACATATACAAAAATAGAAAAACAAATCCTGATGCTACATTGTGAAAAATAAAAAGACTAATCGAACTAACATGTTCTTCTTTAAAGAAAACATGAATGTTGTGACTTTATAGATCAAAAATGTTACAAGAAATTCATAGGCTGTCATGATGTGTGGATGAGGGGTGAGGGAGGACACAGGATGAAGGTGATGATGATGATTTAATGACAAATTCCACAGAACTGAACAACGGGGAGCAAGACGAGGATCCACAAGAGACAAAGACAACAGGTGGGACTAAACACACTGGGAGGGTAATCAAAGAAACGAGACACAGCTGGGAACAATCAACAGAGAAGACAGAGACTCACCGGGGAACAGGCTAACACAGAAAACACAGATCACCACATAGGCAACACTACGACATCAATTTTCTTCTCCTCTAGTCAGAGAAGAAAACATGTTTAAAAATGATGATGATATAGAACCAAATAGCTTTCTATTCCACTCCCACAAAATATTTAAGATATTAATTTCATAGTTATGTATGATGTTTTCCCTGAAATGACTTTCTGCAAAAGAAATTCAAAATAAAAATTAATTTCTGTGCATTTAGTGACTGAGATTTTAAGAAAATACATCTTTATTCAACTGCAACTTCATTAATGTTTTAGAGTGGATATTGTACAAGAAATTTATTCCATCTTTAAGTTTTAATATCATAAAATTTGGTCTTTAACGGGGGATGAAGAGTTAAATTATGATTTTAATGATTTAATCCTCTGGCTGAGGTTTTATCCACAAATACCTCTTTCTAAAAGTCACCTCCATTTTTAAAGTGAAATAATTTTGTTTAAGAGAATGCTTAAACGTTGCAGCATCACAGAAGTCCAATCTTTATTTATAATATTTGAATAGCTTAATTTAAGATTTGAAATTCATCTTGCACTTGTAACATGATTTACTTTCCTCGGTTAGTTTGTGACTATTCTTCATTTCTTCTTTTTTCTTCTCAGTTTATATCAAACTTTTTTATTACTAATGTGTTACTAATCAGCAATGAATTGTGGGTAATACCACTTCACCAAAGTCCACATGGATGCAAACTTAGGGTAAGAGTGGAAACAGGACCCAAAATGGGCGGGGCGAAGGAGAATGCAGAGAATATGGGACACACTACGCACTGAAGCCCTTCAACATGAATGAGCTTTTGAAGGACAGAAGTGCAAGTACTGGACAGAGCCCATGTTGGTATGAGACAGACAATCTGTGAAAGAGTTGAGCTCCTCTGCTTTCTTCCTCCTGCTATCGACACCGCTGAGTCAGGAAGAACCAATAAAAACCAGAAGAATCTTAGTGTAAATTCCCACTACATGTTCACAGCACATCAATCAATCACATTTTATTTGTACAGCACATTTCAGCAACAAGGCATTTCAAATGTTTTACATCATAAAAACAAGATACAGTCAACAATTGAGAAAACCTGTAATAAATACTATATTTTGTCGAGTGCCATCATCAATTCATTGAAGCTGAATGTCGATTTGATTCTGGGGATGCAGAGCAAACCAGAACAAGAAGATCTGAGTGGTTTGGAACAAAAACATTTTATGACATTTGTGATGCCACCTCCACTTTACATGGAGGGATTCGTCCCTTTATATTAATTGTTCTTTATTTTTAAGGCACACCGGAAGTAGTGGCATCCAGGACCTGCTTGGGCGCAGCGTTTCCTGGCAATTTTAAAACCATGTGAGTGGAGCTGGTGGAGCTACGTTGAAGCTCCAACCAGCGCCGCTTTTCAGTTTGGCTCTTGCCTGTCTTGCCTGCCCACCCCGATTTTGATTTCTTTGATTTTCTTTAGCAGGACTCTGCTGCTCAGACCACCGGCTTTTTGGCAATGCCAGTGGCCACAGGTGCTGCATGCTTTTTTACTTTAATATTCCTTTTTTGTTTCATGTTTGGTGCTCAATAATGAGCCTACTTATTGTGGAAGTCTGTGTCTCCGTTTTTTTTTTTGTTACGGCTCAATGAGCCTCGTTACTTTTACATTAAGAAAGCAACAAGGGATAAAGACAAAACATGTTATTGTATAAAATACTTTTTGTATTTTGTAATTGTATATAATAGACAACAAATAATAGAGACGAGAACAGTCAACTAACAACGTTAAGACCTAGTGGGTCAAAAACCACTAATGGGTGGGTGAAGGGGGAGGCTGTAAATGTGAAAAAGGATAAAGAGTAATTTATCCAAGCCTCATTGTTGATTTCCAGTCATTAGTTTTGGTAAAACTCTGACATAGCAATTTTAACCAATTCTGATTTCTCCTTCTCATATTTGTTCCTATTGTTCCTGGTGTAATTATTTAAGCCAAGGTGATGTCACACTGTGTGTGTGACGGAGGATTACAACAAGGTTTTCCATCTTCAAGACAAAATTATTTGGAACATATGCGTTAAATTAGTGATTAGCACAATAACCTCACTTACCAATAATTAAAGTAAACACCAGTCTTCATGTCCATTCCCTGACACATACAGATCAGTACTTCAACTGAGAAAACATTTCCTTTCTAAATCCAAAATATTGCTGTGACTCACATTTTACCTTTGAAAAAGAAAATGTACATGTTAACATGCTGTGATCTTTGTGTACTTGAAACAAAATGGCAAGGAAGCAAAATGGCCATGCTCCTACAGAGACAAGCGCCTTTTTGTTGCCAAGTAAATAAACAACTGAGATGTGTGATAATAGTTTCCTTTTAAGTAGGCTTCCTGATCTTATTTTGAAATGCCTTACTGCTAAAGAGAGCAGTGGACTTTGAGTTTTCTTGACACAACAAGAACTTCCACAGCAAAACGTGTCACGATCAGGTTATCCTGATCGTGACATGGTGTATGCATTGATTTTTGACTTTCTTACCGTTCTCTTGTCAGGGCTGGTCAGGGCTCTTTGCATTACTAAAGATGGATGGTATGCATGAAAACAAGCTTGAAATCAATATAATTAATGAGCAATAACAATGATTAGATTTGGGGAGTGGTTAAGTTTTAATTTATTTCACACAGTCTGGTGTTCTTTGTTGCCTTGTGTTGACCCTAATCATTACCTTTACATGTCCATTTTCTTCTTTGATAGTTGAGTATTTTTTTGAAGGTTTCATCAGCTCTGGCAGCCATTAGTTGAGAGTGGTCAGACAGAAAGGTGACTTGTGAGACAGAAGGAAGACATATGGCAAAGGTCATCAGTCCAGGACTCAAACCCATGACAGTCATGTTGAGGACCAGGCTGGTCATTACAAGAAACCGTTTATCTGCCGTCATTGGTAACTATGGTAACTAGACTGAGCATTCACAGTTTGAATCTGCACAGCTTTGTGCTATGCTAGCTGCAGCACAGCACAAATCGAGGGGGAGGAAGGATGAGCAGCACCACATGAGATTGTGATTGACAACACTAAAACTCTCCTGCCACTGACTGGTTGTTTCTAGAGAACCCTGGGAGAAAGCAGCGGAAATAGATTTTTCACAGATTACCTCTCATACCATACTGTCACAACATAATGACAGTTTTAAAAAATATGTGGAAAAAATATTTATGTAAAAGTTACATACAGCAGCTTTAATTTCACTCAGCAGAGGATGGGTCAGGTGGGACGTGGATTAGAGCTGCTGCTGACTGACTCACCTGTTGTTAAGTGCGCTCTTAGAAATGGCTGTAAATTTACAGTGGAATTCCAGCAGTAACATAGTGTTTTTCCGAAATACGGTAGGATATTGTCAATTTGATGTCTTCTTCTGTTGTCACAATCAAGACTGACGACTGGCAGTAAACTACCGCAAAATGATTGTACAATATAGTGTTTTTCCTAGGCAAGACATTTTACTTGTATTTGCATCTTAGAGAACCAGCATTTAAAGACAATACTAAATGGAAAGACAAAAATACTTTCCATAATAAATCTTTTAGGGAATGAATCGAAATCTACAGAGCATAATCAAAAGTGTTAAATTACCAGTGTTGGCGTTGTATGTTAAAAATACAATGTTAATTAAACACTTGTTTAGTCAAATTCAAAGATAGGTTTGTCAGTTTCCCTAAAGAAATGGTGTTTGCTAAAGAGTTGCTCCCACAATCGCCACGTATCTGTGACGTCACGTGTTTGCCCTGGAGACAGCAGTATGGCGTCTTGTCTGGATCTTCTCATAACAAGGTAAGTTCCCCAAAGCTTTAAAACATGCTCTTTTTGTTCTCTCTTTAATGTATTTATGTAATGTAATGGTGATGTACTGTCTCAATGTTTGTAACTCCCTGGCGGACATTATACCACAATGTATGCTGCATTTATACTGTTATGTATTCTGTATCTCAATAATGATCTATTAAAACAAAAAGAAAAAAAACAAACAAAAAAAAAACAAGGTAAGTTCCATGTTAAGATCATCATGTTTTTGATTTTGATTATTTTTTATGAATGCTTTAACTTTCTGTTTGCACAAGAGTATCAACTTATGCTTATCGTAAGTTTATTTGTTTGGATATCGCGGTACGACTGTTCAGTACAGGGGATCTCAAGTCCAGTCCTTCAGAGCTGCTATCCTGCAACTTTCAGATGCTTCCCTGCGCCATTTAACACACCTGAATCAAATGAATGGGTGGTTAGCAGGTCTGTTCAGAGCTGATCCTGGTCTGTTGGAGTAAAGATGCATCGAAAAGATGCAGGAAGGTAGCTCTCGAAGACTGTATGTGAGCACCCTTGGTTATTATTTTTGTTAGCAGCTAAAGCTAGCCAAGCAGGTGTAGCAGGGGGTGTCGGGTGGTTAAACGAACATTAAAACTGTCAGAAAGGCCGTTTGAGTTAACATTATTTAGCTGCGGAGTCGTTTTCTTGAAGTTTTCGGCTATAGACGGCATAATGGGGAGAGTGGCTGTGCTGGACCGGTGGTTTGATCTATGCGATCAAAGCTAAGCCAAAATGTTTTTGTCTCTATAAATAATAAATAATGACATTGACTGCCTCGTTTTTCTTCATTAGTACGTCATGTTGGTGACTGAAGCCTGTTATGATGACTTCAACACATTTCTTCTGACAGGTTGGTAGAAGAAATCCTCTCCAGAATGTTTCTATAAGCTGACTAATTTCTATAATGCCTAATGTCTGAGTTGTGTTCATGGTAATTATTTCTGACATTTTTATGCTTTATGTTGTAGGTGGTGAAAAATGCTCTCCAGGGTAAACCGGGTGGACAAAGTATTTTGAATGACTGTGATGGTGACACACACACACAGGTGGGTCTGGTTAGTTTTGCTCACACTTCTCTTTAAAATGTTTATTTATTATCCTAATGTGTCTGCTATTTATCCTGTTGTTCCTCCAGGCTGGGAAAACCAGGCATTCTTCTGTTGGTTCATGTGCTTCGTCCTACATCCACGGGCCGCAAGAAGAATCCAAAACAGCTCATGTCAAACTGTGGACCATATTTTCAGATATGTGCAGGTATGTGGTTATTCTAATGATCCTACTTCTTTGTAGAAGCAGTTTCTCATTGGCTTTGTTTGCCATCTGAATGTAGCTGTGCTACTAAATATATTTAATAATTTTTATTATTCGTCTTCTTATCATTATGTCAAAGATGCAAGCCTGTGTTGAAGCCTTCCTCATTGCTGTGCAACCAGGACAGCCCTTCCTCCTGCATGTTGGTGAAAACAAGAGCAGCACCAAAGACACTTCACCATCAGTGATCCCAAGGTCATCCAAGGTAGCCTTTGATGAACTTTCAAAGCACACTTCACCTTCAGTGCAAATTACCATGAATTCCTCTATAACTTCTGTAAATTAATCCAGCCTACAGTTTTCAACATTCATGTGACTTGCACGGCAATTGAGGAGTTTAAGATCCTTGCTTTTACTTTACCTGGCAGAGTGGACACTCTTTATTATGATGATCATTTAAATGCATACTCTATCAATAAGAGGATTTGTTTTGTGTCCTTCCAATTAAGGACTTGGTTTATTACAGTCCCTGTGGCAAGCAGTGTTCTGCACGGTCAGCATTGAAGGCCATATTGTCTTTGAGAGGGCCCAGCCAACATTCCAGACAGGACAGTGTTATCCATCTTCTACATCTTCAACCTCCAATATCAACATGAGGCAGCCAAGACTTTGGAGTTCATTCAACGGTAAAACCATTCATATATATATTTTTTTACAATGTCATGGTTTTAAAGTTCTAAAGCAAGTTATGATTAACATTTGACAAAGGTGGTGATGTTTTCTCTATATGTAATTAAAAACATCTTTATTTATATATTGTACCAGCTGTATTCAGAATGCCACACTATATTCTCAGGAATTTTCCCATTTTTGATTTTGTTTTTTAGTCGCTTCATTGGGATTAACCCAGAAAGGGGCACAAAAGCCGGTCATGGGAAGATGGTATCCAAAAAGACAGGAAAGACCATTCAAAAGAAAAAGTGACGGTCAATGTTCAGGTTTCCACCCTCATCAAAAACCTGATGGACTTTGAGTGGCATCTCATTCAGGTTAGGTATTAATGTTCTATCGTAAAACTAAGACTGTACTTTAAAAAGTAGCATTACAGTTTTCTTTGCAGTAGCTTACTCATAAAGTGAATGCAGTAGTAAAACTAAATTTACAGTAAAAATACTGGAACCTACAGACGCCACTATTTAAAGGTATATTTACTTTCACCACTGTATTTTACGGTGGCCAACAGGTACAAACACCCAGCAAAGACGAGAAAAACACATGCAACAAAAAAGAGATGCAAACAAAAAATGCTGAAAACAGAAGTGATCCAGACCACTAGGGGGAGTCGAACAAAGAACAGCTGTGTCCGAAGTCAGGTTTTGCATC
>NW_015117455.1:0-2767 GCF_001443285.1 Poecilia latipinna
GGCAAGGGCGTAGGTTCGGTCTAAGTTTTGGTGGGGACCTTGACCCCCCTCCCCCGGCAATGAAATGCCCAAGAGCACCGAACATTTTTGAGAAGGGGGGGGAAACCACATTGGCTTAATAACCCCTCCCCCCAACCATAACCATATCATACATCTTGTGTATACAACCAGATACAGTCATACTCAGCAGATCAGTTCAAGAACACTTTAATTTTTCCTTTACAAAATTCAGCAAACGTTACAAGTAAGATCAAAAGAAATATCCTCTGGATACAGCAAACACAATTGCAGATAAGAAGAAATCAATAATAACTCCAGGGCTCCTCACCTGGAGCCCTGAAGCTCCAGCCACCTCTCCATCGTTCTGCTCTGCCCCTTGCTCTGCTGTCTGAGCATCCTATGTGACAAAATATTACATAATTAACAGACCTATTCTACCTCACATTCAGTGCTGCTGACCTTACTAAACACCGGACTTTACAACAAATGCGTTGCGTGATAGATATCTAACTTATGGGTCCACTCACTACTTACAGCCGACGTAGCGAAATAACTTCTAATGTCTGTCCTTTTCTTTTTTGGTGGCTACATGGCGACTCAGAAGGAGACGCGTGTGCCCAGCTAGCCGCCGCCTTTTTGCAGCTAATCAAAGAACGTCAGACGATTCAACTGACTCCCCCTCCCCCCACCCCCCCGACAGGGTCTCGGAGGCTCATAATAANTGTCNAACTAAGAAGCTTCCGTTCCGCACCGCCTGTTGCTGCTAATCAAAGATCGTAGATCCACGTTCTTTGAGCCAATATGGCAAAAATTGGTCGGGACTTTTTCATATCCCGTGAATATTGGTCGGGACATGTCCCTACCGTCCCTACCCAAACCTACGCCCATGGTGTGATTTCAGGGAGTGTCTTCCGTCCATATAATCAGCTGCTCTCCTCTTTCTCCTCAGACGCTGCACAGACTTTTTTAGAAACTCTTCTCGGATGTAATGGTAAAGTGTCTCCTTTCAGCGCTGAAAGTTAATAAAATAAGTAAAGTCTGAATGCTTTTCTTGGCTGATTTTATGCTCCGTGTGTCAATACAAATTATGATTCATCGATTGAGATTCTAAATCTCAACACTGCTAACAAGCTAACAACAGTACAAAGATCACTTCCGCTTTTCTGCTTCAAAATAAAACACAGAGCGAGTGAAATTAGAGGTAACTCCATTTAGCGATTCTAATCGCGATTTAGAGTAATTTTGCTGAAACGACGTCAGCATTTAATGGACAGAAGAGCCAAACATCATCAGTTTCCTTGGCGAACTGTCGTCACAAAGAGACTTTTATGAGATGTAATTTTGTTTATTGTCCACCAGTGTGATGGCAAGACACACAGGGTAAGATCCACACCTCATCAATAGTTGCTTTCACTTTAGTTTGTTTTGTAAGTTTAAGTATTCTTTATATTTTCTTCCACCTTCCAATGTTTATATGGAGTGCACACATATTAACAATGCAAGGTCGAAATTCAATTATGTTGTATTAATATTGTTTTCTTTGTTTGAGTTACTGGGTGTTTGGCTCCCTCCCTGGTGGACAAAAGGCAAAGGGCTGAGGTTCCTGAAGTACTGCTGATGGCCTCATTGGACTGAACCACCCGTGTCATGCTGGGGGGATGTTTTTGGGTTTATTTCATTGTTTGTGTTAGTTGTCAGGTGGCAGCCATTTTGTTTTCCCCTATTGTGTCCACATGGTTTAGCTAAACCTGTATTTAAATCCCCTTCTGTGTCATTTCAGTGAGGTCAGTCTGTTGTTTTGTCAGTTATGTCTTGAGTCTAGAAATTTATGTTGACCTCTTTTATTGGCATGCCTGTTTAATTGTTATGTTAACCTTTGTTCATATTTTTTGGGTAAATAAAAACCCACCTTTTTTGAATCCAACACCTGTGTTCTGCACTTTGTACTGTCTGGTCCCTGACAACCAGAGAGCAGAGTTAATTTCTAGACCATGTAATATCTTAATTTCCCACCAGATGGCACTGTGGGTTCGTCTGCTTTCATAGTTAGGCTTTTCTTTCTAGCTGTTTAACCGTCCAATGGGCTCTTTGCACCTACGGCGTTGACGTCACATCTCCAGGAGCTAATGCGGCTCACTTTTTTCCGCTTTGAGTTACCATGACTGGTAGAAAAGACTAAGCCCTATTTTTGATGCAAAAAAAGCAATACTATGAACATTGTTGTCTTCCTAATATAATGGGCTTTTAAGCTTTCATTAATTTCCAAACAATCCTGAATTAAGAAGATGGTGGCTTGTAAATATTTGTCACTACCAGTTAAAGCTAACGCTGCTGCACAACACAAAGTTTGCAGCCTTCACTTCACTCTGGATCAGCTTCTTTAGCCTAAAACTACCGGGGGAGACGGATGGTAAATAAAGGAGCCTCCCTGAGTTATTTCCATGGAATCACTTCTATATTCAGCCTGAAAGAGTTTATGGGAACCAGAGAGCAGACCAGAGCCAGACAGCCGAGCAACTGATCCGCCTGTACATACTGCTGTAAACACCGTCCTATCTGAGCTCTGAACAAGAAACATGCAAAGGTAATAAAACGAAATAACACGGAGACATGAAGCAACACGGTCATATTTTTCTAAAAGCAGCAACTTTGAACCTGAACAGCTGAACCAGATCTCTGACACCAGAGCTGCGCTACTGTTATGCTATGAGGCTTGTTGAGCTTCGGAAGTAAACCCCATTAGTCTGTGACACTAACGACTTGAAAA
>NW_015117455.1:6556-10734 GCF_001443285.1 Poecilia latipinna
ATCTTAAAACCTCTCTCCAGCTGACTTCGGATCGATGTACAAACCTTGGCCAAGCACTGCAAGCACCTAGTGTAAATGATATTTGTATTGGATCGGAAACAATCGAGCCGCTTTTCCCCAAACGCGGAAGCTGAGGTGCAAAGAGTCCACTCCCCCCAGTCCAGGCTCCTCCCCTACACTACAATATTTAAAATAAAAAAATATTAAGCAATAACAAGAAAAATATACATTGTTGTGCCCACATGACCCAGGTTAGTTTAGTCAGATATTTGAAAAAAATATATTTTGTGTACATTTTATTCAAATTTGGTGCTTTATCCATAGGACCCGTTTTGTCCCTATTCTCAAGAATCAATGAATTACATTTTTCTGGCCGATCACTGATTAACAGTCTTTAAAAACCTTTACCTGCCGATTCCGATTTTGGCCAATGCTAGTTTTTTTTTTTTTTTGTTTGTTTTTTTTTGTCTGAAATATTGCAGACAGTTGTGAATATGGCTGGAAGTAACAGACTTATGATTATGTCTGTGTGATTGTTCATAGTCAGAACAATCACAATGCTAGAACTATCAAGGTCACTAATAGAGCACTTATGACATGAGTCACAGTCTTACCCTCTGCTTCGCTCAATGTTAGGGTTGTTGTTGCTTGATGATTGAAAAATATCCCTTACTTTGCAATGTAAATTTTTTGGGTCACATTTCTCAATTGTAGAATTGCTGTAAAACTGGGGAGACAAGTCAATTCTGCAAAGCAGGTATTTGAAAGATTAAATCTCAGGCCACCTCTTCTGTTCAGAGTTGGTTTTTCATGTTGTCTTTTACTCCTCTCTCAAACCACCCATCTCCACAGTCGAAAATGTCCACATTGTCAACTTTGTAAGAGTATGTTTTCCTTGACCCAATGAGTTAATTGCTCTGCCTTAGGTCATGCTTTTCTGAATGGATGAACCAGCCTTCCCAGTTGGATGGAGCGTCCATCTACACCTCCCTACCATGTGATGACAGGTTTTGCAGAATCAAAGAAGCCGGGGATTCCTTTAATATGCTATAGTTAGAGTCACAAATGCAGTATACTGTACACACTTTTTGTCTCTTTTGCAT
Organism: Poecilia latipinna; assembly: GCF_001443285.1. NCBI lineage: Eukaryota > Metazoa > Chordata > Actinopteri > Cyprinodontiformes > Poeciliidae > Poecilia > Poecilia latipinna. Next base: position 7,660 of record NW_015117455.1, read on the forward strand.
TTCCTAAAACATGAGCTTTTTCTAACTTAAAACTTTTTAATTCTGTTGGTCTGTTGTACTCAAAGGAACTGACAAGAGGTGAATATGCATAGAGTATGTGAATGTTTTTCCCTGTTTAAACGTCTAAATGGGGCCATTGGCATAAAATTTACACCAATAATATAAGTAATCCACACATAGAAATAATCTAAAGCAAATTAGTACACAATTTAGTTGTGGTCAAAAAATTGGAATGACAAAGGGAATAAGCACTGAACACAGACAAATACATTTCCTAAATACCTTGTGAAACAGCCTCTCTTAATAATTGTCGTAAAGAGGGGTTGAGGTGGTGAGGATGAACGCAGGCGGATCCAGGAGATAGGTGAAAAATGATTAATTTAATGATATTAATCCAAGTATGGAACAACAGGGAACAGCACGGAGGAACAACTGTCAGCATGAGGGAACAGGTAACAAATGACAAGGATCCAAGGAGAGACAAAGACAACAGGTGGGTTTAAATACACGGGGTAATCAAGGGAATGAGACACACCTGGGCAAACTGAAGACAAAAAACTCTAAAAATAAATACACAGAAACACGGATCATGACAATAATAAGTACTTCAAAATATTCTGTATTTTGAATTAGTCGCTTGGATTGCTCAGGCATGAGTTTGAACAATTCTATCTTAAAATCTCTCTTCAATTTTTTAAAGCTCTGGGGGTTCATACATTCTGATGTTTGATTCTTTCATAGACTTACAACTCGAGCAGGTGACCAAGTGGGCAATTTTTGCTCTTTACTTTCTCACACACCGGTTAGAAATTCTTTCTTTAGGATATTGTCCTGCCTGGAAATCCACACTTATTTCAACATCTGATTCTTGCCAAAATTGTCCTGCTAGATTTCTCTACTCATCCTATTAACAAGGATGGAATTTTTGAAAAAGTCCAAAAATTTGAATATTTCAAAAAGTTCTCTTTTTCACTCATGTCAGAAAGTGAAATTCAAATAATTTTACACACAGAATGAAATTTTGATTATTATTAAAAAATAATGAGAGTTCAGAATTTAATGTCTGACACCCTGTGCTTTACAGGCAGTTGATGCAATTTTTAAAATTTTGAATTAGGGCAAAAATCTATTACCAAGAAACTACTATTGATTTGGGTGGTGTGTTCATAACCACACCACCCAAATCTGCTTTTAATTAATGTCTTAAACAGCATGCATTTTCAAAGAAAGCATGACATAACTCTTGTTCTGATTGCTGAGTATACTAGTAGACTAAGTTTGCTTCTATTTTTTAATTGAGCCTAAAAGATTTTGAAAAATCTTCCTTTTGATCAGACAAACACCTTCTTAAGTTTTGGACCGATAATGATATATCCCTTTTCTACAAATCATCTGACTGCCTTCATAGGCCAAGTAGTTTTTTTTTATTGGTCCCAGAACAAGTAGGAAAAAAACGTAGCTATTACATCAAAAAAGCTTCAAAGGGGCAATATGAAGATACCTTCGTAGATCATTCAGTTTCTCAAAAAAATTAACAGTTGTGAGTGGACAAATATAGAAGATGCATAATGAGAAGCTCCATTATCACATTTTTCTAACTGATGGGGAAACACCAGACAATGATGTGTGTAGGAGGAGTCAGACAAGTGAATAAGTAAATCAAGATGAGGCAGTTTCCTATTCTTTCTTTGAATTTAATGCCTCCAGCGATTAAATAGAAAATTGCGATAAAAGATGAGGGAAACCTCCTGTCCACTAGATGGCGGTAATTGCATTCAAAATTTTTGATGTGCTCAGCAACATCAGAGGAGTCCATACCAGTAAGTGGCGGTAATGTTACTGAAAGGTTTATTACCAACCGCCAATAAAAACCAATAATAAGAAGAAGAAGGTCAGACGAGGAAGTATGATGTAGTGGAGCTTGTGGTGAAGGTTGAAACAGTCAAAGTAAGCTAACAGCGTTAAGATAATGAGACCATAGGATTTTACCAGCCTCACCCACCACAGGTTCAGGTAGGTAACGTGTAGAGCTGATTAAAAACTGTAGAAGTTGTTAGACTTGGTAAACAAAGAGCGTAACGGAAACATGACTGCGTATCAATGAGCTAGCACATGTGACACATGAGAGACACACGTAAACTGTCGTAGTGGAGCTCAGTCAGCTATAAATTATCCTTGGAGTCGGATGGTGTTTATCAGGCGGTGTTTGAGATCAACTGTTGTCAGATCAGCTAACGGGGGACTTATCGGCGCCCCTTTTCAGTATCGGCAAAATAAACGAAAACAAAATAAAAATCAACATTTCCATTTGCTAAATACCAAAATAATGAGAAAAAGAATATGTCACATTTATTTATTAATGTAGAGCGATTATTATCACATTAAACAATGTTTGACCCAAGTAATATAGTTTAAAGGCAATGCTACCAAATACTTAGGAAATATATAACTTATGATTCTGAAGACATTAATAAATCTTTGTTGTATTCTCTCATTATTGTTGCTTTCAGCAAATGCAAATATGTGATTCTAATTAACATTTATAAAACAAGTTTTGTCTGACTTAACTTCTGACAGTGAGAAAAATGTGGATGTGCATTTCTGTAAATGTCTGGTTTCAACTGTATTATACAGCTCTAATATGCTATTTATTTGTACAACACATTCCATCTTCCTCACAGCATAGATTCCTGTAGATTTAGAAGGACTGCTCATCACCACAGTTTTCGTTGTAAAGTCAGCCTTTCCTCATTTTCTTCTGTAATGTTGAGGTATTTGATAAACCCTCAGCCATGGGAATCAGTTTCAATGTTTTCAAGCATTAGCATCTGTTGAATAGAGGAAGCAGATTCGGTTTTACTTCTCACTGCTGACTGACGTACTTTTTTGGGGTTCTGCTTTTATACAGACTGCTGGCTTGTGAAGATTAAGAAAATTTGTTTTTATTTTCCTTTAAAAGCCAAATGCTCTGTTCCGTGTTAAATTTCATTTTAACCTATACCATGGCTGTACAGTTTGCATATTTGGTGAAGTACCCCTAAATTATCCAACAATGTATGACAGACAGCCAGACAT
>NW_015117455.1:16802-17574 GCF_001443285.1 Poecilia latipinna
AATTTGTCTTATCTTTCTCTCCTAGTTATGGCTGGTTTCTCCAGCTATGCGGTGCGCATGGCAAGGCTGAGCTCCAGAATCTTTGGAGAGGTTGTCCGCCCCACAGACTCTAAATCAATGAAGGTGGTCCAGCTGTTTCAGGAGCCTCCACTGGCCAAGAGGAAGGAGGTGTATGAATGGTATCCTCATCACAAGGTTTACTACGCCATGACCCAGAAGCTCCGGTTCATGGGACTGTTCAGGTAGTCAATTCAATTCAAAAATACTTTATTGATCCCAAAGGAAAAATGATGTTGTTGCAACTCATATTAATTCTAATTCTTCGAAGAGTTATTGTAGATGGTGATGGCTGTTGGCAGGAAAGATCTCCTGAAATACATTGGAGCACAATTTGGTGCTCAATATCATCTGTGTTATTTGTTGGGTTTGAATCATCTGTTGCTCTTGGTAGTGATTAATTAAATCACAGGTCAGACCTGCCTTTGAATGTGACGGTATGCCATACTAATAATACGAAATGTGATAAAAGTGGTTTGTTCCAAAAATGTGGATAAAAACAGTGGCGTGTTCAAACAATAGAGGCACCGAATCCTTGCAGTGAGACTCAGGCTTCGTTCACACAGCAGGTCTTGATCAAACCTGGATTTTGGCATGGACTTACCGGGGCTGGAGCCTGGGCGCTGGCGCTTCAGGGGCCCCGAAAGATGCTTTGTATTTTTGTGAACGAATAAGGCCAGAATGCCTTAATTTTATCACTGGCTAAGAGGATTTT
>NW_015117456.1:0-2438 GCF_001443285.1 Poecilia latipinna
CCACTGGTGGGAAGAACCTGGACCAGAGTCTGTGCATAACCTGTTAGGTGTTTAGCTGCTAATGTGAAGAACTTAAAAAGACAGAAAAGACTCTCCTGTCTTTTCTGTGTCCTCTCCAGGACAAATACTTCCCCAGGATCCAGACACCATCTGTGAGGGGAGGATTGTTTCTGGGTTTCATAAAGGTGCTAATGGTGTAAGGATAAAACATAAAAATTCATAAAAAGTAAATGGAAATGTTTGTATTTGGTAAAAGGTGTTTTATTCAAATAGGTGGAAATTGGTAAATTTCAGTCCCCCGTTTGGTTCTTCACAGCTGGGATTATTATCTGGTTTTGTCTTGATGCTGTGTGAAGAATAAACTGTTCCTGTTTCCACCCTCGACTTTCATCTCCACTGCAAAAGGCACCTTGTTACATTTATTTATTTATTTATTCATTTATTCCCACATTTATTCTTGACTGTTCTTTTTTCATGTCCTTATTTTCCTTATTCATTTATCCTTTTCTCATTTTCAGTTTTCCATCTCCATTTACTCTTTTGCAGTCTTCCTTTTAGTTTATCCTTTTTCCAGTTTCAGGGACAAAGGGTAATTGATAATATGGTAATAAGGAGGAGGGGCATCATCAGGCTACGTCTCCCGATTGGTTGGTTAGCATCACACTGTACTTTGCTTCACGAAAGAAAGCGACTTGCCACCGACTTGTCAGTTTGTCGGTCGGGTTGGAGAGAAGATTGTTTGTGATTTTAGTTATTTGGCTCAACTTACCCAAACTTATGAGACATGCTATATTATTAAAGCAGTTATATTTAAACTCATCCTGATTGAGCATCTATATGCAGACAGTTAAACTGAAGTTGTCTTGATGAAATGATCCTACATATGAAAAATGGCTCAACTTACCCGGCCTTCCTAATTTCTTTTTCCAGAGAACGATCAATCTGTGGTCTATTCTGCTATTAGGAGAGACGATGTGAGTTATGGAGAGATCGTCATCAGAAAAAAAGAAAGAAAGCCAAAGACCAGAGGTAAAGCTGCTCCTCACCTCCTTCAGATCAAAATCAAATCATTTTTATTTGTCCAGCACATTTCAGCAACAAGGCTTTAGTCTACATAAGAGAAAAACACGGCAGTGTGAAACATTTTATTGTAAAAATCAACTTTATGATAAATTACTGGTAGTTGTTGTTACCAACATTTTACCCTAAAAATTACAATACAACACACAAAACAATGGAGTTTATCAGCATTTCAAAAAGGAAAGTTAAAGAAAATGAGTCCAATTAAAACAAAATACAGACTATGATTAATCCACTTAAAGAAACTATTTCTATTTAAAAATTCAGTTAGAAAAAGAACCGACTCTAGTTCCAGTTTCCTCACAGTGTTACAGAGACCTGGAAAAAGCAGCATGATGACCGTGGTGGAAGGAATACATGTCATAAAATGAGTGCTCTGGATTAAATCATGGATTTGGTCGTCTTAGTCACAGGGTGAGACTGAGACTCACATGTTGGCAATCAGCTGTTTCCACTCTGCAAAGCCAAAGTCAGAATGATGCATGAACGTCATATAAACTCAGCATCCGTTTAAATGTTGGTTTCACCTTTACTGACATGCACACATGGAGACTGGAGCTTCAACCAGGCAGACTGGTCATTTCTGACTAAAGCTTCAGGAGTCCGTAAACCTTTGTGCTGTAGAAGGAGTTAGAAGGAGTGATCCTCTGTGAGAAAAACACAAACCTCACATGAAGTCCTGATGTTCCAGGGAATTTCCTGTCTTCATCCTTCTGTTCTCCCTTTAGGAAAAACATGTTTCTCTTTACTGTTTTTACTTTTTGACCAGCATTTCCTCATCAAAACATGTTTGAGACATCCTCAGATCTCCATGGCAACCATTCAGTGGTGCTCCAATGCTTCCTCATGTAACGTGCCGCCATTTACACAAAGCTTGGAGCTGAAATGTCCCCAAGTCAGTATCTAATGCCAGAGGCCTCAGAAAATGGAACCACCTGAGTGACGTAGTTCTACGTCTGATTGATGTAGTTCTACATCTGGGTGATGTAGTTCTACATCTGGGTGATGTAGTTCTACATCTGGGTGATGTAGTTCTACATCTGGGTAGATGTAGTTCTACACCTGGGTGATGTAGTTCTACATCTGATTGATGTAGTTCTACATCTGGGTAGATGTAGTTCTACATCTGATTGATGTAGTTCTACATCTGATTGATGTAGTTCTACACCTGGGTGATGTAGTTCTACAACTGGGTGATGTAGTTCTACATCTGGGTGATGTAGTTCTACAACTGGGTGATGTAGTTCTACATCTGGGTGATGTAGTTCTACATCAATCTGATGTAGTTCTACATCTGGGTGATGTAGTTCTACATCTGATTGATGTAGTTCTACACCTGGGTGATGTAGTTCTACATC
>NW_015117456.1:7913-10299 GCF_001443285.1 Poecilia latipinna
TTTTTGGTTTTATTAAAAACCTTAAAAAAAAAAAAAAAAAAAAAAAAAAAAAAACAACTATTTTTGAGTATGATATCAATGATTTACACCAAATAAATTTAAGAAAACTTAAGATGTGTTTTCGTTTGTGATTGCATGCAAACTGTTCTGTAAACCTTTTAATATGTTTGATTGAAATAAAAATAAGGACGGATCCCACAAAAACCCAAGAAGAAGAATAAGCTGATGTCATCCTATGCGACACTTACACTCCGTTGAGTAGAAATCTGCATCTGTCAAAATGTTTTTGTACTCTAAAACCAAAAATAACTCCAAAGTGTTACGTTATTAAATTACTGTTGGTTTTTTTAGGACTTAATGGCAGTAGGACTGTGATGCGAATGGTTGAAGATACGTTTGTAACATTTTTTTTTGCCGGAAAATATATGGTGGAAGCTAGCTGAATTAGCCTCTTGGAGGCTAATTGTACCTGTGCTTATTATTAGGAGGAGACGAGAGGCAGCTGGAGACGAGCTTCTGGGTCTTTTCTTCTTCTGGGACAACAGGAGGAGAAACAGGAAGCAGATCATCACTGTCACAGTCTCTTCCTGGTTCTCTGGTAGCATCACTTGATGCTCCTGACCTGTGGTCTCTGTTCACAGATCAGGTTCTCGGCTCTTTATTTCTCTTCATCTGTCTTCCAACAGCAACAAATAACAGACAGGAGGAAAGAACTTCTCCTGTACTGATGCAAGTTGGTTTTTAATTCAAGTAAATGACCAGTAGTCAGTGAATTCAGACAGGATTCATGAACAAAACTTTAAGGATCATCACAGCCTGGTGGCTCTGATGTTATAGCAACCCTCCGATTTTACAAAGTGGCAACAACAAGTATGACTATAAACACTATTGTGTGAATATATCATGGCTAATTAATTGTATTAAGTACAGGTACAGGTACAATTAGCCTCCAATATATTATTTTCTAATATAAGGCTCAACAGGAAATAAGCTTTTCAAAATAAAACTAAATTTCACAATAAAACTGTCCTGAACAAATGTCAACCTTCTTAACTAAATATGACAAAATTAAAAAACAAACCATCGTACAAATAATTTAAATATTTCTTATTTTTGACTAACAAAAGCAAAACAAAATGTCATGAATGAAAGACAAATTTCAAATCTTAAGTAAAATATTAACATATTGATATGAAGATTGGGTTTTTGTGATGTTGCAACATTTAAGCAATCTCAGATAAAATTATTTCACTTTAAAAATGGAGGTGATTTGCAGAAAGCAGGATTAAACTTAGCCAGAGGATTAAATATATCATAATTNTGATGTAGTTCTACATCTGGGTGATGTAGTTCTACATCTGGGTGATGTAGTTCTACATCTGATTGATGTAGTTCTACATCTGATTGATGTTTCCTCTTTGTGCTTAACTTCCTGGTTTCAGATGAATCTCCATGACGTCTTTAGTGTCTCTGAAAGGTGTTAAGTAAAAAAAAAACCTGTGAAGTTGCTGCTGTTTATAAAGCATTCTTCATAACCGTCTATAAAACCTTTTTAAAATAATGAACTGTGCAGTAATTTTAATTTTATTTCTTAGGGTCTGACCAACATGCAGTTTATGCATGTGTGAAGACAAATGATGTAAATTAAGGACAGAAAATCATCAGAGAAGCAGAACCAGAGGTAAAACTCTAGATTTATGAGTGTATGAACTGTCTCATGGTTTTTGCTTTTAATGCAGATGATGAACTTTATGTTCTGAATCAAACTTTGTTTAGTCATAAAGGGGAAATGTCAGACGTATCGGTCATAAGACTTTAATTTAAAAATAACTCATTAAAATATAAAACCGGAGGGTTTTATTGTTATCTTGATTTAAAAAAGGCTTTTAAATCATTGATATCATGCTCAACTATCTCTGAGTATGATATCAATGATTTACTCCAAATAAATTTAAGAAAAATTAAGATATATTTTCTGTTTTGACTGCATGCCAAACGGTTTTGTAAACGTTTTCATATTTTTGATTGAAATAATAAAAATAAGGATGAATCCCACAAAACTCCAGGAAGAAAAAGAAGCTGTCGTCATCATATGCGACACTTATGTCTATGTCTATTCTTATGTCTACACCCGTAGACATAAGAATATGTACCAAAAGATAACTCCAAAGTGTTACGCTATAAAGTTACTGATGGTAGTTTTAGGACTTGATGGCAGTAGGACTGTGCTGCGAATGGTTGAAGACACGTTTTTAATATTTATGGTTTTGCCGGAAAATATATGGTGGAAGCTAGCTGAATTAGCCTCTTGGAGGCTAATTGTACCTGTGCTTATTATTAGGAGGATACGAGAGGCAGCTGGAGACGAGCTTCTGGGTCTTTTCTT
>NW_015117456.1:15896-17822 GCF_001443285.1 Poecilia latipinna
AAGCTATGGAAGAAAACATTTAATATTAAAATTATTTAAAATATTGAATATGACTTAAAATTTTAATAGTAGGTAATGTGTCTCATGTGGAAGCATGAATTATTTGTGACAGTTTGTGAAATTGGAATATCCAACTCGAAACTAACTTAACTGCAGTCGGTAACACAATAAAACCACCGGGATAAAGTTTGTTTTGGTCTGTGGCCTGTAAAGATGGCGCCGAGCGACTGGACCTAAACGCCCCACAACGTCTGACGCAGTGACGTTGGTCCCAAAGCTCCACTGGCCAATCGGAGCTGGACATAGAAGGCAGATCTCCTCATTAACATAACGATGCACATGGAAAAGTAAAAGCAGGCGAGGAGGCCATGACAAAAGAACGAGAGGTTGTATAAGGAGAAGACTAAAAAAATACCAACTTTTTTGACAAAACGCATGTTTAGGGGAAATGAAAAAGAAAATATTGTCGAGAAAAGTCGAGCTCATCCCACTTCCCCATGCTGGAGATTTTAGTTTAATAACAATGAATAAAGCTATCTTTAAAACTAATTACACAGGTGACATCAAGACCCAACAGTAGAGTCAGACGGTAATAAAATTAATCTGGTTGTTATTGTGTCTTGCAAACTTTGCTTTAATTCTACTTTTTTCAATTTAATCATAAAAAATCATAGTTAGCTGAAAGAGAGTCATGGACCAGGAAGAGCAGGTTTCCTGAAGAAAGGGGAAGTTTCCAGCCTGCATGTGGATAAAAATAGTTCAGAGTGCTCATTTCAAGGCATTAAAGCTTTAAAGAATAAATTCTAAACATTTTGAGTAATTGGATAAAACCCAGAGTAAAATACTTACATTAAAAATGATAACTTATGATTAAACCAATAATTAATATTGGTTTAACCAGTGGTTGATGTTGGTTTGATTATAAGAATATTTACACTTACTCTTATACTTATGGAAGTACTTAAAGGTGAAAGAAGTAACTGTAACATGGTGTCAAATAATTAGAATAATGGATTATTCTTGGTTTCTTTCTTGGGGAAATGTCTGTAATAACACATCATGATTATAATAAGAGTAACTAATAAGTTATGGTTGTTATAATAAATGAATGCTAAATCAGAGAAACTAAAAGGTTATAAATGTGATTTTGACATTGAACTTGAAATGTGGTGAGGTGTGTAACTGTAACTAAAGATCACTGATGTTGGGTTGGAGGTAGATCGTAGGTGAAAAGTCAACGGAAATGTCACTATCATAGATAGAACTGAGGGGGTGAAAGAACTGGCAGCACGGAGGAAAGAGGAAGTGAGATTTTGAGACTAGAGCTGCACCAGGTGTTGAGTTGTTGATCTTTGAGTTTTAAAGAAAACGGAAGGTTCAAAGTTGAGTGGAAGAAAGGTTGAGGCTAACTGAAGACACTTGACGTCAAGGAAAGTACGCACCGGACATGCAGAAAATGAGAGAAACTGTGTGCATGGGGCATTAAAGTATATGCAAATGCAGAAACAGGGTTCTTTGTTCCGCAGCGTTTAAGTCGAGTACACTCGGAGATGCAGAATCAATGGAGGGCTGCGTGATGATACCCCGGGACGATGAGACTGCTCGCTGCACAAGGAAGGAACAAGATCCGTTTACCCACAACCCGGGACTCTGATTCGACTGTGGCCCCAAACTCAACCCAAAAGATTTCACAAAGACAGGACTCCATCCATGGACGTTAAAGTTTTCTGCTGCCAAAGATTGTCTCTGCATCTGGGTTCGAGTAAAACCGCCTCCCCCAAAGCGTCCATTTAGATTTAGACACAGTGTGGGGTTTAGAATTAGGTGAAATTTCTAAATTTTCTTAAAAATATTGATTACTTAATACTTTGTAATTGCTGTGTGTCTTTTTCCCTTGCTAAAGCTTGCTAATAAAAATACTAAAGT
>NW_015117456.1:23289-26795 GCF_001443285.1 Poecilia latipinna
AACAATCACTTGATGATCCTGATCTATAAATCTTTACTCGGTTTGGCTCCAGCATATTTAAACTCTCTTTTACACAGATCTGTTAGTTCCCATTCTTTACGTTCCAACATTTTTCTTTTGCATGTTCCACACTGCCGAACTGAAAAAGGAAAGCAAGCTTTCAGTGTGATGCTCCTTCAGCCTGGAATCAGCTTCAGTCTGAGGTCAGAGGTCACAGTGTCATCAGCATACCTGATCTAATAATTATGGTGATAAGGTTTATGATAAGTTAACGTCTGCTGATCATGTTATATTAACGTTTATGAATTATCACAGGCAGAGCGAAGACAAACTGATTGGTTGGATTCTGTGAAGACGTTTTCAGTCTGAAGAGGAAATCTCAACAATTCAGAAGAAATGGGTCTAAGTGGTTCCAGGGTCGTTTCTCCTCCTCATGGCGAATTGTTTAAATTTATTTAGATAAATTACAGGCTTTCATTTTATGTTTTAGTATGTCTGAATAAGCAAATGATTTGATTTTTTAAAAGGCTGGGTAATAAGTAACTAAAACTATATAGTCATGGGAGAAAAAAATATATATAAACATAAGAAAAAACAAGGAATGAAAAAAACCATTGATTTTTATTTTCTTCTCTTTCCCTCCATTTGAGCTTCGCTGCAGTGTGTTTGACCTCAACTCCTTCATCCTGTCCTTTCATGGGCCACCAGTCAAAAGCGATCAAGAAGATCCAGAAGACCTTCATCACCTCCAGGCACTGAAGTGTTTGACGATCTTAAATCTCTGACATCAGAGAACTGATGGAACATTTCAGGGAACAACTGTTTGGTCTCCTGTTGAATATTTGATCTGAAGCAAGCAAGAGGTGAACGACGAGTGAAAGGAGACATTTAAGATGAGCTGTTCACACATGTATGCATGCACACACACACACACACATGTTTGTTTTGCTATCTTTGTAGGGACTTTCCATTGACTTCCATTCATTTCTACAGCCTAAACCTGACCTTTACCCTTTTCCTAACCCTAACCATCACATACCTAACCCTAACCAACCAAAACTCAATTCATACCTTAGCCCTAACTCTGACCCCTGACCCAAAAACAGGGTTTCCCCTCGTGGGGACCAGGCTCCGGTCCCCACAAGGAGCAATTGGTCCCCACAACGTAGTATATGTCAGGAAAATCGTCCCCACAAGGTATTACAAACAAAGCACACACACACACACACACACACACACACACACACACACACACACACACACACACACAGCAATGCTTGCTTACTAAGCTGGTTCACTTAGAATTTTTTAGCCAGAAAATACTGACTTAAATATGGCTGTTGTAAACAAATATTTGTTTACAACTTTGATTATTCATAAGAATAATTCTAAGACAACAGCAGTGTTAATGTCAGATATCAACATCAGTCCAGTTTTTTATATTTGAGCTTTCCTATCAATAATTTTTCTGTAGTTTATAAAATTAACCTGCAACATAATAGCTCACTTCATAAATTAACCTGAAGAAAAGTTATAGAAAAATCTGAAAATATATTCAGCTTAATAATAAAGAGGCAGGCTCACAAATTCGCTTATTAAAAAAAAATCTATGCTTCATCTTTTGGTTCATGTATTCATCTTCAGTCAGTTTAACAGATGAACTCTGACTTCGCCCAGACATTTATAGTTTTGTGTTCATGTTAGCGACAGGATTTGGCTCCTCCATCACACAGAAACATCTACCCACTCTGTGCCGCCACGATGCGCTGGGCCACACATTTGTTGAGACAGGGATGATATAAAATGTATTTTCCTGTTCCTCCATAAAGCAACATTTACGTTAATCATCTAATGCACAGCCGCCCGCTGTATTCAGTCTATCCGCTCACCTGTATAAATACTCCCACCTTGCTCTTCCCTGCCATTACGCTCTGAACAGGTGTTACCAGGAAGCAGCTCCAAGATGGGAGAGGCTGCTGTACTCCAGGCATTGCTTCCGTCATCTTAAGGATGCTTATTTGGTAACACTTTATTTGAAGGGGGTGAATAAGACTGTCATGACACTGTCATAAACATGACATAACACCTGTCATAAACATGATATAACACCTGTCATGAACATCAATAAGCCTAAAATATAACTTAATGAAGCTTCGAGGCAGATAAATTTTCCTCGAGGAATTTTAATAATCGAATCATTCAAGGAATCGTTTCAGCCCTAGACTTAAATATAAGGTCTTTTGTGCTCAGAGAAATTCTCCGAGTCCTGAACAGGAGGACAAGTGCTAGGGATCCTGTGAGGGTCCAAGAGCCACAGATTGAGAAACTGTGAAGGGAAAACCGCAACCATTTTACGTCTGCAATGGATAATATGCCACCGAAATACAGAAACTGAAAGAGATCATTCTTAACCAATAAGATTGGTTACTTTAAAACACAATAAACTTGATTAATTTGATGGTGTTGAAATAAATGTTAAAAGAAGAGAAATAGAATCAATTTTAGACAATGAAAATACATAAAATGTTATCAAATTATTAGGGGGTCCAGAAAAAGAATAAAAGGGTTTTATGACTTCTAAACAATTAGAGAACATCTGACACTAAGGTTTCTCCCTCCCTTTTTGAAGAACTGTGCTGCAATTACATGTTAGATTAGAAATAAAATATCTGCAGTGTTTGTAACATCTTGGTATACCATATATTTACTCGCATTTGGATTGAACAGAAGAAAAATCGTATTAAATACAGCTGTGATAAATTTTAACTAAAAATAAAAAGATTAAAAGATCTTTTATTTTCCTGGAGTTTATTGTTAAAACAGAATCTACATTATTGAAATTGATGAAGTTCTTCAGCTGCAGAAACTTTGCTGGATCCTAAATTATGTTAAGATATTTTTAAACTGTTCACATAACTGTGCTGGAAATTACAATCATTTCAATTTACCTTAAACAAAACCCAAAACAAGCAACATCAAAGCTTCCTGAACATTGGAACATTGATGCTCAACACGAACTTTGTTTGAAAGGAAAACTTGCATCATGGGATGTTTTACTGGCGTATACCACGATAACACAATACCTTTACACAACATTTTACATTAATTTAATTAATTCAAAACAGGTTTTACCTAAAAAGCTCAACTTATTTAAATTAAGCATCAATTATGAATTACTTCTCAGGAAAAGATGTTAGATCTACATATTTTATAAGCGTAAACTTCAAATTGTATTTTACAATAAACTCAAATTTTCATTAGACTTTAATGAAGTGAAACCTGAATTAAATTCAGTTGATTCATTCATTTTTCTAAATATTAGGTTACAATTTACAGTATGGATGAATAAAATAATACAATAATAATATCATAATAAAATAATTCTGTTTGCTAAAACATCTCCCATCATTTTTGCATTTTTACAAAATACTGTAAATCGCTAAAAGTATGAATACATATTTTAGACTAATTATACCATTTGAAATTCTCAGACTAGGATAAAAACT
>NW_015117457.1:0-10553 GCF_001443285.1 Poecilia latipinna
TGGATTTACGCCTATGCCTCAGGTCAGCACAGCTAACAGGTGTTGAGCCAATTGGTTTACTGTAGTCAGGTATGTGTTGTATTGTGGGATCCGGTAGAGGAAACTAATAATAAACAGAGGAAAAAGCTTGTAGCGTCATGCAGTACTTCAGATGATTTTACATGTAGCACTACAGAGAAACAGTCATATGATTACAGCCTGAGTATCACCTACTACCTGTGTTTCTATTCAATTGAGTTTTTTTTCCCTTTGCTTGCGATAACAAGTTATTAATCTCATATCTCATAAACACGTGACCAGACTGGTTTGTACTGACAGATTTTGGTTTCCTTGGACTTTTCACTCTGAGAAGAAACAGAATCAACAGAAACCACGAGAGGTTAGAGCAAACCAGACCAGAGTAAATCTGCTGGAGCGGAAACGTTCTGAGAAGGTTCTGCTGGCGGGAAGAACTCCGTGTTTTACAGGAGTTTCGTCAAAATCAGTGTCGTAAAAACAAAACGAGACATTTTCTTTTCTTTTCCAGGTAGCCAAACAGCCATCGACTCCCCAGAGCCTCAAAAAGACAAACAAGAAGAATATTTCAGGGTCTGATTTTATCAGCTTTCAGAGAAAAGTTGCAGTTCCACCAGCGCTGTACTGTAAGACTAACGGCAGCCCGGGTACACCTGCTGCCAGGACGAAGGTGAAGACACATGAGACTGCATCACTTCTTACAGTGGAGGGTTTATTTTAATCTGTTTATCTATGTACTTAGTGGAGTGTCTTGGGTACAGGGGCGCCGCCAGGAATCTTGGGCCCCATGACAAAAACTTCGATTGGGCCCCCCGCTGTTACAGTTTCTTGAGTCTCTTTAACCCATAAAGGGCGTCACAATTTGAATTCCTTGCTTTCTGTGGTTCAACACAATATTTACTGCTCATACATTTTACATGCACACAGTGTGCAAGTAGGTTGCTTGTGATAAAAACCGTTTATCACAGGTACGTTCTTTTTTAGTTTTGGGAGCATGTTCAAAACACGCCTGTTGCAATCACGAATTAAACTTGGTCTTATTAGCACAGCCACAGACAGCACAACACGTAGCAGAGCTCTGTAAAGACATCTTATTGAACACTGTTTTGCATGATATTTTACAATAACAGAAAAGATAAATATAGCATCTGCGATTAGCAAAAATCTATCGATTACACAGTGAAATACTACTTCTGGTGGTAAGACCCGTGATCGTTTCCCCAGTCAGCCTCCCAGGAACAAGGCGGACACGGCGCCCCCTGCTTAGGGATGTGTTATTATCATAGTTTGCTTTTACAGAAACAATTTTTCCCTCATGAGTTTGGTTTATTTATGATAAACATAAAATATACAAGAAGATGTTAGCTGAAACTCAGAGTTGGAATTGTTTTGCTATTTTTTTCCACCATTGGCTCATCGAGAGCAGCAACATATGAACATCAAAGCTCCACACAATAGAAATTAGTTTCCAGAGCAGTTTGTGATGCTTTGATTGTTGCGATAAAATATGATCATAAACGTTGTTTTGTTCATATCCCTGAAGTGAGAGAGAAGTGATTTGAAGCTTTAAACGATGAACCACAGTCCTGCTGCTGTGTAGTTTCTAAGAACATGTGGAAACACTGAGCACAGATACTGACTGTGCTTTGATTCCACAGAGACAGCTGACCCCCATGTCGGAGTCAAAGAAAGTCACATTTGGGCTGAAGAACAACAAAACTGCTGGTAAGAAGCTGCGTAACAACCGGTGACAGTGAGTTACTGTTTGCAGGTCAGCATTTTGTTCTTAGTTTTATTTTTTGAAGCATAAAAAAGAGAAAAGGTAAGCGCTGGACTAGGCCAAGTATTGATGCCATGATGACAGGTCAGGACATCTACTGCAGATGTTGTGACGGTGTTACTTGGTTGCAAGGGTCATTATCTAAATATTACTTGGTGGGCCAAGTAAGCATTTATAGAGTTTGTTTCTTCAATGTACAGATTAATTTTGCTGGGAAGTGGAAATCTTGTTTTCCAAGTTGAAATTGAGCTGAAATGTGAAAGTCTTTACTGTTATTTATTTATTTATTTATTTGTCTTTTAGAGTTCAAGAAGACTGATCGCAGCTTGCTCCTCAGTCCAGAAGGTTTGTCTCGGGTGCCCTTTGACCCACAGCAAAAACCAAAGTTTGGGGTCCTAAAGTCTCCGCCCACCACAGCGTCCACTGGCTCCAGGAAGACATCAAAGAAAACCCCTAACTTCTCCAAGAAGACCGGTTCCAAATCTCTGCCAAACACACCTAAAAGACGACCTTCAGCAGCAGACTTTTTTTAACTTCCTGTAGAACTGTAGACACACGTGATCTCTTTGAACCCTTTGATACAATCTGTTTTGAATTTTGGGCTCTGTTTTTGTTTATTCTATCAAATTGTTGCATTTGACCTGGTTTGAGTGACTGTTTAAATAAAGTTATTCATTCCTTCTTTTACTAGTTTTAGTAGTTTGTAATCAATATGTTTAAACATACAAATGAATCTCCTGGAACATTAGAATAAGAGTGACACAGTTCATCTATGTTTGGTATTTATTCACTTAAGGAACCCCATTAATCTCTAAAACAGTAGAAACTAATGTTCCTTGGATCCATACCACAAACTCTACAATCAAATCAAGTTTTATTTGTGTAGCACATTTCAGCAGCAGGGCATTTCAAAGTGCTTTACATCATAACACAAAAACACAAAGTCATGTAGAATCAACAATCAAAACATCACATTAAGTCAAGTGCCGTCATTAAATTGATTACGTTTCAAATACGACTCTAACCAGGAGGGTTTTTAGTTGAGATCTAAAGGCACTCAGTGTTTCAGCTGTTTTACTGTTTTCTGGAAGTTTGTTCCAGATTTGTGGTGCATAGAAGCTGAATGGAGCTTCTCCTCCATTCATGGGGTCAGTTATGGTTCTGGTTCTGGGGATCCAGAACCTGAGGGGTCTGGAAGGCTGGTACAACAACAGCAGATCTTTAATTGTTGTGGTGCTGAGCCGTTCAGTGATTTATAAACTAACAATATTTTAAAGTCTGTCCTCTGAGCTACAGGGAGCCAGTAAAGGATTTTAAAACTGGTGTTATGTTCTCTATCTTCCTGGTTTTAGTCAGAACTCCAGCAGCAGCATCTGAATCAGCTGCAGCTGACTGATTTGTTGCACAGACCTATGAAGACGCTGTTGCAGTAATCAATGCTACTAAAGATAAACGCATGGATGAGTTTCTCTAGAGCTCAGACAGATCTGAGACATCAGTCCTCTAATCCTGGAGATGTTCTTCAGGTGATAGAAGGCCGACTTTGTGACTGTCTTTATGTGGCTCTGAAGGTTCAGGGCAGAGTCCATCACTACTCCCAGATTTGGGGCTGATTGCTGGTTTTAGTTGTAATAACTGAAGCTGCAGCACTTTGAATTGCCTTGTTGCTGAAAATGTGCTATATGAATAAAATCGCCTTACCTTACCTGTGCATTGACTCTAGATCTATAACTCTAGATCGTTCCTCTTTAGGCCCAAAGATAATTTCAGTTTTGTTTCTGATCAGCTGGAGAAGGGTTTGGCACATCCACACATCTATCTATTCTAAGCATCTGTTCAGTGATTGGATGGGGTCAAAGGTCACCTGGTGACATCGTAATGTAGAGCTGTGTATCATCCGCATAGTTATGGTAGCTGATCTTATTTCCTGTTATAACCTGAGCTAATGGGAGCAGTCATACTTGTACAAAGCTTAAAGAGTCAGATCTGCTGCTTCTCAGCATTTCTAAGCTGTCCAACATCTAATACGGCTGAAAATTTGATGTAGAGCTGCGAATTTTAATAGATTGTCCATTTTTCACTTCTTTCTCTGAGATTAAGCTTTTTTGGCCTCTTGGCTTCTGCTCTCATGAAACATAAGATTTAGACCTGGTTCCAGTTTAAAACAGACAGATCTGTTTTAAACTGGACCTTACACTCTTATCCAGTCGGGGTCTGCAGGGTGTCCATCTCCAGCAGCAGGCGATAGGCGGGTCTCTCTGGACAGGCCGCCAGTCCATCACAGGGCAATCTGAGGATTTATATTAAACTAAGTTTATTTTTCTTTGATTGACCTTAGATTAGTTTAGTTCTAATGATTTGCCTGCATATGAATATTTATTGGTACCATTTATTGTGTTACGTTTGTGTAAGTAATACTTTTTTCTTGTTTTGCTTTGAGTACCCCTTTACTTGGTATGAGTTGTGAAATTGCTCCAGGTAGCAAAGCCTGTCTCACTGTGAAAATGGGTGTCAGAGCAGAATTACCTTGCAGTTCTGAATAAATCCACTTCAACACATTTTATGTTGAAGCCCGCCTCCGCCTCTTGGTGGGTCCAGCCTGCGCCAATAGCCAGCCCTACCCTGATGGGTCCACCTCCTGCCCTCCAGCTGGATCTCTTCCGAGGGATCCGCCTCCTTCGTCGGACTTTTTGCGGCAGGCCCCGCCCGCCCTGACCATTTTGTTTATTTTGGGACTTAGTTTGTTTTCCCTGTTTTCCACCTTTGTTTTTTTTTGTTAACTAAGTTTGTTTCTTTGGACTCTGCCTCTCCGTCCAGCACCCCTCTGCCCACCCTGGTTGGGTTGTTTTGGTTTTGGACTTTTTTGGGCGTCTTGTAGCCTCCCACAAAAGGCGGCTACAAGACTCCCAGCTGTGTTTTGTGTTCCCTGATTACCTTCCCTGTGTATTTAGTCCCACATGTGTCTCTTGTTCTCTGTCAGATCCCCGTCGTGTCTCTACAGTCCCTCACCACCTCTAACCGCAACTCATGACAGTTTATCTCATTTGGCTCATGTTTCCGATCTAACCGATGGGCAATTCTCACATTTTCAGGATTAACCAAATACAACACACAGAAACTGATAGGATGGTTTGGCATTTTACATTGGCATGTAACAGAGAATTAAAACTATTACTCGCCACATTCACTGCAGTGTTGGAAATGCTCAACTTAGCATCGTGTTTTTTCCCACGGTTTGAGATGCTAGTAGCCTGTACTGGGTGATGAGCTTCAGTCTCAGCTTGAGGCGATCCCGTAGTGCTGTTGTGCATTGTTTGGACAACAGTGACACATACCCACACACGCGGTCCGTACACAGTGAGGGGGAGGCAGAACAATAAGAGCATGACCTATATATGACAGAGACACATGAACAAAGAGCAGCTTATCATCCCTCTGATTCACTGTAACAGCTGAAACGGCAACAGAGACCCGATCTACCAGGGCCAGAAGCTTTGAGATTAGTCTCATGCACATACCAAGTCCCAGATAGCGAGCGTTGGTAAACTAACGTTGAATTCTGGTCGAAAAGGTTGATTTTTGGTTGAGGTCGACAATTAACGATGGATCAATCATCCAATTGTAGCTAAGAGATGTCATTGAATCAATGTTGTTTTGTGGTTGAATTCTAATGATTCGAATGCCATCTTCTGATCAACGACTGATCGATGCTGAATCAATGTATGCTGTTTGTCGGACCCCTTGATTCCTTTCTGTGCTTTTTCCTAATTATCCATGAAAATGATTACTGATTGTGCATAATGTGTTGACACAAAAACACATATAAGTCACTCATCAGTGGAGCGGTCCAGCAACCCCATTCACAGGAGTGTCCCAACCACACAAGCCCCTTCACTGTTGGCTTGTTTGCAGGTTGCAAAACATGTTAATTTAATGTTGAATTATGATCAAAAAGGTTGAAATTATGATTAAAGTTCACAATTGACGGTGGATCAAACTCGTGTTCTTCAATTCACATGATTTCAATTGATGGCTGATAACAGAGTTTTGCTGAATGGGGTGTGTTGAAGCAGAGGAACATCTAAAACACGCAGGGCAGAGTACCTTGAGGACCAGGGGTGGAAAAAACTGGTAATCAATTTTGAATCAATGTATGTGCTGCATTCCTCTGCCATTGCACCACCAGCCTGAACCGTCGACACAAGGCAGGATGGATCCCTGCTTCCATGTTGTTGACACCAAATCCTGACCCGACCATCCGAATGTCGCAGCAGAAATCGAGGCTCATCAGACCAGGCAACGTTTTTTCGATCTTCTGTGAGCCTGTGTGAACTGTAGCCTCAG
This sequence comes from Poecilia latipinna, assembly GCF_001443285.1. Lineage (NCBI taxonomy): Eukaryota > Metazoa > Chordata > Actinopteri > Cyprinodontiformes > Poeciliidae > Poecilia > Poecilia latipinna. The sequence goes on from NW_015117457.1 coordinate 6,140, forward strand.
TTTCCTGTTCTTAGCTGACAGGAGTGGCGCCTGGTGTGGCCTTCTGCTGCTGCAGCCCATCCACCTCAAGGTTCGATGTGCATTCAGAGATGCTCTTCTGCATACCTTGGTTGGTTATTTGAGTCAGTGTTCCCGTTCTATCAGCTCCAACCAGTCTGGCCAGCCTCCTCTGATCTCTGCCATCAACAAGGCATTTTCTCTTTTTCGGACCATTCTCTGCAAACCCTAGAGATGGTTGTGCGTGAAAGTCCCAGTAGATCGGCAGTTTCTGAAATACTCAGACCCGCCCGGCTGACACCAACAACCATGCCACGTTCAACGTCTCTCAAATAACCTCTCTTCCTCGCTATGATGCTCGGTTTGCGCTGCAGCAGATCGTCTTGTCCGTGTCTGCATGCCTAAATGCATTGAGTTGCTGCCACTGGATTGATTCAACATTTGTGTTCATGAGCAGCCGGACAGGTGTACCTAATAAAGTGGCCGGTGAGTGTATATGTGAAACCTTATTCACATTAAATGCTGACCATCAAATGAGAATAAAGAGCCATTTAGACAGAAAACCGTATCATCCAGATGGGTGCTGGCAGTCTGAGCCCTGGCTGCCGCAATGCAGATCCATAAATTTAACCAACAGCCTCCAGTTTGCTCTGAAGCTCCTTTTGCATGCTCTGATTTCAAAGCTGGCTCTGTTTTTTTGTTTTGTTTTTTTTCCTCCCACACACCAATTTATACTTAACTTTGAAGAGTGTAACCTTTGACTCTCACCTGGGAGAATCTGATTTATTATTTACATAAATCAGAGAATTATCTAACATGACCTCTTTGTCACCAATCACAGCCTGCCACATCACAACACATAAAGACAAACCGAAATATCCAAATTACGGGCTTACAATTGTTTATTATTAAAAAAATACTTCAATTTTGGCTTCTTGGTACATAAACAACTTTGACCTGCTGCTATATTCACACAGTGTCGTTTCCTATTGGTTTGTTAGTAACTGAAAAGTGCAAAGCAGTAGACGATGTTCCTCAGTCCACCAATAAGAGGAAAGGCTTCTTCAGCGTTGAAGGGTCAGTCCAGATATTTCATGTGGGATGCAGAAGTCATGTCTGCATTCCAGACGCTGATAAAAATTGCTCTATAAGAAATTTGTCCACGTCAAAGTACAGTGAGCTTAAAGAAAAGTGATGAAATCCTCAAAGAGGGGGAAGTCTGACTGCTGAAATGTTCCTGTTATATTTTAAAGACCTTGTTTTCACAGCTTTTCGTAAAAATGAACTGAAACTGTTCATGCGCTCCTCATTGGCAGCAATGAGCTGTCTCGTACTTTAAAGCTGCAGTATATAACTTTTATAAGTTAAAACTTATAAAAGTTTATAACTTTTATAAGTTATATACTGTGACAGTTTGGTACGATACAGATAATTTGTGAAATGTCACCATAACAAATTTAGCCTTGTCCCAAAAAGTACTGCGATAAACAACAATATTCTTTGAAGACAATTTTAAATTGATGTAACGGTAATGACAGAACAATGAATCCACATCCTGCCAAAAATAAATACACTTCATTTTCAAAAGAGCACTAAACTCTGGAACTGGTAAACGAAATAAACAAAAACAACCGTAAACAAAAATAAAATGGACTCTCAGACTCCCGTTAACAAAAAAATGCACTTGAATAAAAACTAAACGCAACATAAAATAAAAACTACGTTGAACCAAAAGAGTACAGATCATGAAGTCTGTATGATATATTGCCCTTCAATAATCATTAGATTTAGATAAAGATGGGCAATAGTTCAGTAGAGGTCAGAGGAGAGCACAGTTTATTCTCAAATCATCTGTGTCATAACATGCTGTTATGACATGGTGACAGTTTCAATAAATATGTAAAACGTATATTTTTCATAAATGTTATGTAACTCCACCTTTAAGAAACTTCCTAGCTTCTCTCCAAACGTTGCTCACATTAGTAGGCTAAAGTTTGATTGAGGCTGTCTGTTCTATTAATCCGCACAGTTAGCTGGAAATTGCAAAAAAAAAAAAAAAAAAAAATAGTTGATGCTGATAGGCAGCCTTTTCCAAAACCCAAAGAATTACTTTAACCGTGTTAGGCTTTGATTTGGAAGAGGTAACCCAGAATATTTAAAAAGAATGTTAGGTTTATGACATCTTTGTTTTCCAATTTTGTGTTGGAAAAAAAAATCCTATAACTACAGATGAAAACATTCTTATCATCTACTCTTTTTTTATTATTTATTTGTTGTTTTGTGAGGGGTGGAACCTATAAAATGCTGTGTGTGCATAACATCCGTTAATCACAAAAACAGTTGAGTGTAATATTGTGTAAAACTAACACAGTTTTATGATACAAGCTACTAACAAACAGATTTAGGACAAAAGGTGGAAAAATTGATGCCAGGTGTATTTTAATCTATGACTGACCAGCTTGTGCCTAGACGACAGCCTCAACCCACAACTTTAGCTAAAAAAAAAGTAACTTTCTTTGAATGTTAAGGAGCAAACTTAATGGGCCTCTCGTGGGAAGATGTAGTTGTTCAACCCAACAAATGTAAACATTTCCAGTTTCAGTTGCTCTAAATCGTTACGGATCTGTCTGACTAGTGTTAGCCTTCCATCACTCTTACAATTTCCTCACTTTTAACCAACTCTTTGCAATAAGACATCTGTCTACTGGAGGTGAGATGACTTAACAGAATCTAAATCCAAAGCAGCCAAACTGTTCCTGTAAAGTTGTAGACAAAGCAGCAGATAAAACAGGCCAGCCCGTTTCTCTCACAAAGTATCTGGATCACAGGTCTCTGTTTTTGTTTTTGTTTGTTTGTTTGTTTGTTTTTTGGTTTCATGTTCCTTTGACAACTCTGCAACCGTCTGTGTGCAAAAGCATCACTCAGAAGGGCTTGACGGGTTTAACTCCTAACACAGGATGGATGCAAACCGGAAATCAACCCGAACCGGGCGCCGCAAATGGCAGCACCCAGGATTCCTCACAGCAGGTCGGGCAGAGACGGAGTCCAGCTCCAGCCAACGTTACCGCTGCTGCTTCTTCTTCTGCTTCAGAGACTTCCTCCTCTTCACGATCATCTCGTACAGCTTGTCCATGCCCTCGTGAAGCCCCTCTCCGATGATGGCGCACGCGGGTTGAACGTGGTACGTCGTGGACGGCGCGAGCTCGTGTAGGGCCAGCTGCTTCTCGATGTCGGCCACCGGCAGGGACCTGGGCAGGTCCTGCTTGTTGGCGATGACCAGCAGCGGCGTGCCCTGGTTCTCCGCGAACTTGGTGACCTTATGCAGCTCGGTCTTGGCCTCCTCCAGCCGGTCCACGTCCACCGAGTCCACCACGTAGATGATGCCGTCCGTGCAGCGGCTGTAGGACTTCCACAGGGGCCGCAGCTTCTCCTGTCCACCCACGTCCCAAAAGTGACAGCTGATGCCCTTCGCCGTGCCGTTACTCAGCCTGATCTTCTCCGTGTTGAAGCCGATCGTGGGGACGGTGTTGACGAATTCGTTGAATTTCAGCCTGTAGAGAACGGTGGTCTTACCGGCAGAGTCCAAGCCCAGCATGACGATGTGAAGTGACTGGAAGGCAGAGATGTTGGAGAAGCTGTTCCCCATTTTGATGCGCCCTCCACCCCCTCCCACGCAGGAGGATTGGATCCACCCTCCCCCCAAAAAACTGGAAACGAAGGTTCCACAGCTCAGTTAATTCTTGGGTTGAGGCAGTAAAATCCCGCAGGTCGGCAAACAGTGTCGATGGGCTCTGCTTGGCCCCTTTGGAGCGGCGATGGAAAAGGGAAGCGGCGTTCCTCCGCAGGACGCAGCGCGCCGTTTATTAGTATTCCCCTCACGCACTTGCATCCATTTGATGACGAGGGAAAACTCCACAGTTCAAACACTCCTTAAAAAAATACAAATCTCACGGCTTTTGAAAGACACGCACAAAACATATCTGTGTACATCCCCAGAAGTCAAATAATATTTCCCAGAAGTGAGCGTTTATTAAGCACGGGGAAAGCACACAGATCCAGCAGTCCGACAACAACAAAAAATCCCCAGCTGCCTCGTCCTTCGTCGGTGTCAGACAAACCCCCCTCCTCCTCTCCCGTCGCTCGCTGCAGCCGTTCTGGTTGTGAGGCTGACGGAGCATCAGAGGCAGCCGTCGATACGCTCCACCCCTGCAGGACGGGACATGTGCCAGTGAGGCGGCATGCGAGCCGCTGCGGCGATCCGTCTAACCAACCGTGTCTGTGCGTTCAGCACACAGGACTCCCCCCCAAACGTCTCACGTCTTAGTGGTTGCTAGAGCCCCGACTGCAGAAGTTGCAATTCTCCAAACAGCTTTAATTTTTATAGGATTGTGTGATTTAAAAAAAAAAAAAAACATAT
>NW_015117457.1:14049-17526 GCF_001443285.1 Poecilia latipinna
GAGCCCCGACTGCAGAAGTTGCAATTCTCCAAACAGCTTTAATTTTTATAGGATTGTGTGATTTAAAAAAAAAAAAAACATATGCAAACTTAGCGGAAACATTGTTTTTTTTTTAAAGGTTAAAATAATGCTACTAAAATGCTACTTAAGTAGCATTTTTAGTAAGCAGCATTTAAGTAATTAAGTAGCATTTTAGGAAGAAAAAAAACATTTTTACTTCTAACTGAGCCATTCTGTCCACCATAAATGTTTACAACAAAATTCTCAAACGCAGATATTTTTATTTACCTTATGCCAGTTTGGTCAATCTCTATAAAAATACCAATGTTTGTTTGTTGATAAGTTCTGAATTATTTTAAATGTAAAATACTTGTAAGTTACACGTCTTCTTTGAGTCATCTGGTTCATCTGTGTCAATGAGCTCCTTATGCAGCTACTATCAAACATGCAAAGCATTCAAGGACTGGGGCATTGCATCAGCTATGCAGGAGAAAACTGTAGGATAATAAAGTCATATTTTTACCTAGAAGGTGTCGCCAGGGTGGAGTTCCATCAACTCCACCAGGACGTTAGCAGAAGCTCTTTGAGCATCTAAAGCAAAGGGTTTAATTCTATGCTATTCTATGTTTTTTGCAGAGGCAAAATGTGCTTATGAGAACCTGGAAGGTTTGACTTGGTTAGTTAAGTCAGAAACTGCAGCAAGTTTCCTCTTTGAATCTTACTTTCCAACAAATGCAGCTTGTGTGTGTAACCTCGGTGATTTTGATCGATCAGCATAAATCAGTTCTGCGTTGTGTGAATAAGGGCCAGGAGACAGGATGAGATGAAACGTCGTTTATCTGTGCGAAACAGAATATGGACTGATCAGGAATCGGGTTCGTCACAGCGGGTTCAGCACCTCGCGCCCATCTCTCATGAACTGGCCAACAGCCATATTTAATACATTAATATTGGACAGAAATACAAAGAAATAACACAACATGTACCTGTGCGAAACAGAATATGGACTGATCAGGAATCGGGTTCAGTGGGTTCAGCACCTTACGAGGGACAGCATTTCATGTTAGCAACAAGCTAACATAACATTTTACTGGAGAGTTAAACTCAGTGAACCTACCTCGCGCCCATCTCTCATGAACTGGCAACGAGATGTCTTGGTTCACTATATTTAGCCCTGCCAACCACCAGGAGGGGGTGCTGTTTCACCCTTTACACATGAACCCAAACTGGGAAGTAATGACAAGTGGAATTCTATACAATATTAACTATGTTACATNGGATAAATATATTATATATCATATCAAATAAAAGCAAAATCTAGCAAGGACTGGCTCTGAATTACAGGTTAAGTTTCTCCAGGACCTTCATGATGTAGGTTGTCAGGGCAACAGGTTTATAGCCATTGATGACTGATGGCTGAGTTTTCTTATGTACTGGAACCAGGCAGGATGTCTTCCACAACAACAAAACCTTTTCTTGGTGGAAAGGGTCTTGCAGATTTCCACAGAGCTGCTTTGCAGTTTCAGGCCCTCAAAATTTTAGGACTGACACCATCTGGACCTGCAGCCGTGTTCCGGTTCAGTCTCTCCAGCTGCCTCTTCACCTGACGTCTAGGTACAGAAAAGTGGGAGGGGGAGACAAAGAGAGCAGCAGCATCTCCTGATTTGGTTGAAGACAAACCTGTGGAAGCAGAAGAAACCATGACTGCGGTGGAAGATGGGACATTTGAGGTTAGACAGGAAATTTGTGAGTCAGTTGGGTTTGGGATGTCTGTACGGCTGGGGACAGAAGAGGATGATGAGCTTGTTCCTGAACTAAACCTGTCGAAGAATGGGTTCAGCTCATTTGACCTGTCCAGACGTCCATCTATCTGATCCTGATTTCTGAGATCTTCTCCATTCCTGACCCCACATCTCTGATATTGTTCCTCTGCAGTTTATTCTCCAGCTTCTTCCTGTACTCCTCCTTGCTGTCTCTAATCTTGACTTTGAGCTGCTTCTGCATACTCCTCAATAACTCCCTGTCTCGTTCCCTGAAGGCTCTTTTTTCTTGTGTAAAAGTTCCTATAGTTCACTGGTGATCCAGGTTTGGTTATTAGGGAAGCATCTCACTGTTCTGGTAGGGATGCTGCTGTTGACACACGAGTCTATGCAGTCAGTCATACACTCAGTCCTGGTGTGACTGAGTGTGGCTGGCAAAGTTCAGTCAGTTACTTCAAAACCAACCCTGAAGGGCTTCTTCTGCTTCTCGTGACCACTTTCCAAGAGGTTCATATTCATCATAGAGAAAAACAAGACTGTGATCTGATTTCTGTTGAGGATACAAGGCTGATGAATACAATCTACCAAACATTTATTATAGTGAAATAAAGATATCTTTGGAGGTCAACACTTACAGCAACACACCATGTAGTGCAGCACAGTGGGCTGTTATGGCCCAACTCAGAAGTCTGCAACAACAACATGGGGGGACACGATACCAGAAATCACTTTAAGTCCTTTAAAGGCATTTATTGTTAAAATGAAGTTTAGGGGTACTGGCATACTGCCCTGGAACGGCCTTGGGTCTGGTCATCGTCAGGTCCAGGTCTTGTTCAGACATGTAATGACGAAGTCATGACAGTCTAATTCACAACCCGTCAAGTAAAGTGTTTATCTTCAGACCATCATCCCAGTCCACACCAGAGAGAAGAATCAGAACCAAACCCAGGAAGACAAAGCAGCGGTTCTGGTGAATCAGGTCCATATTGTACTGGATCCAACATGGAGACCAGCTTCACTCTTTCTGGGAGAAAATATGAACAAAACCATCAGGAGGAAAATGTAAAGCTTCGTCGCCAGTTACCAGAACCGGTAGCTGCTGCTGGTTCTGGAGGATGAACCAGTTAGGTCCAGTCATGAAGACGAGGATCAGAGGAAAACAAATTCTGTCTCAGGTTCTGTTTGACATGAAATCAGTTTGGTGAACATTTTAATGTTTTTCTGCTCAGTTTGAGGAGCAGAGAGTCGGGCTGGGAGACGAGACGAAGATCCAGGAATTCAGCCAGAAGATGGAAGATCAGGATCTGAAGGAGGACAGAGCAGAACCTGCAGGACCCATCAGTCCGTCTGTGAGGAGAGACCGGTCCAAACCAGAACCTCCAGGACCCATTAGTCCGTCTGTGAGGAGTGACCGGTCCAAATCAGAACCTCCAGACTTCAGGACTGAACCTGGATCCTCAGACTGAAAGTCAGAAACCAGTTTCTATCTGATTCATGTGGATCTATAGAGATAAAATATAGATGATATTAACTGGTTGATCTTCAGTGTTTGATCAAAAGTAACTTAATTTTCTTCCATATTAAAGTTAAACATGAAGGATGTTGGTCAGTAAATCAGTTTGAATGAAAAATGATGAAAATGTTGCATGGAAACAAAAACCACCAATGTGAGGAGCAACGACTCAGATTGTCTCTGAACTGGATGTTGCAGCAACTA
>NW_015117457.1:20330-24305 GCF_001443285.1 Poecilia latipinna
CAGTCCACACCAGAGGGAAGAATCAGAACCAAACCCAGTGGTTCTGCAGGCAGACAGGAAAATAGAGCAGCAGTTCTGGTGGATCGGGTCCATATTGAACCAGATCCAACATGGAGACCAGCTTCACTCTTTCTGGGAGAAAATATGAACAAAACCATCAGGAGGAAAATGTAAAGCTTCGTCGCCAGTTACCAGAACCGGTAGCTGCTGCTGGTTCTGGAGGATGAACCAGTCAGATCCACTCATGAAGACGAGGATCAGAGGAAAACAAATTCTGTCTCAGGTTCTGATTGACATGAAATCAGTTTGCTGAACATTTGATTGTTTTCCTGCTCAGTTTGAGGAGCAGAGAGTCGGGCTGGGAGACGAGACGAAGATCCAGGAATTCAGCCAGAAGATGGAAGATCAGGATCTGAAGGAGGACAGAGCAGAACCTGCAGGACCCATCAGTCCGTCTGTGAGGAGAGACCGGTCCAAACCAGAACCTCCAGACTTCAGAACTGAACCTGGACCCTCAGACTGAAAGTCAGAAACCAGTTTCTATCTGGTTCATGTGGATCTATAGAGATAAAATATAGATGATATTAACTGGTTGATCTTTGATCAAAAGTAACTTAATTTTCTTCCATATTAAAGTTAAACATGAAGGATGTTGGTCAGTAAATCAGTTTGAATGAAAAATGATGAAAATGAAACAAAAACCAGCAACAATGTAAGGAGCAACGACTCAGATTGTCTCTGAACTGGATGTTGCAGCAACTAGTTGACTCTTTACTCTGTAGTAACTTTCCCATCACTAGTCTCTCGTCTCAATCACATCACTAAACTGATTTTTACAAGATGATCTGCTCTGATGTTGAACCGGGACCAACTGGTGGGTCACTGCCACCAACGGGAGGTTCGGCACAGACCCATCTCCATCTGGATCATTAAAAAATATTTAGTTCATTGACATCATGGCTCAAATAGTTTAGCTTTTCTAAAAAAATTAAAATAATAAAACTTTTGACTTGAAGGTTTAGTGGAAGGAAAAACTGAATAAGCAAAAAGAACTTAAGTACTGCACATTCTTTTTTCTCTCTTTATTTTGGTTTAGGGTTTCACAAGCAGTTGGCCATAATTATTAGGACTAAGGCTTTTAAAATATGAGTGTGTGATGAACTTCTGAGTTTCTTTCTGAATTGAAATAGTGAAATAAAATTGAAATAATTTTCTATTTTGTTGAAACCCAGCTGAGTATTCAGTCACAGAGAAACTGTATACTCAGTCACAGAGTGACTGTTAGACTGCAAGATGAAACTTTTTCTATTATCATGAAGTTTGTTTTCTGGAGGCTGCAGAGCCGACAGGCTGGAAAACCATCAGCTGTCAGGTTCAACCTGAACAATCTGTCCTGATCTGAACCAGAACCAGAACCAATAGAGAGCAAGTCAATCTCTAAAATGTCACATTTTAAGATTTATCAGAAGCTGTTTGTTAGAAAATGCAGCAAAGACATTTCTACATTTAATTAAAATATTGTAGTGTTAAATGTGAGGCCGTCTGTGTGACATCAGAACCTCGACCCAAACTGAAGAACGAGGAAACATTCCTGTACAGCAGAGACAGAAACTGATAAACATCTCACAGTAAACGGCAAGTTAAAACCTGTTTGTAACTCAGCAGGTTTTAAACTTTTTCATTGAAACGTTTGAGACAAACCAGTTAAACATCTTAAAGCCTCCAGGCTAAAAGAGGCCAAAGCTTAAAGAGCATTTTGTTCAGAATGAAAGAGGTTCAGGTGAGAATCAAAGTTTCCTTCACATCAACATTAAACAAGATTAAATAAATTAATAAAATCTGTATTTGATAATATTAACATATCAGATGGTCGTGTCAACATGTGGAGAAACTTCAACATTTCAAGGTTCTTGGTTCTGTTGGCTCAGATTAGAACAAGCAGAAACTATTATTAGTTTAATTGCTCTTGTGTTTCTGAGCAGAAATTTGTTGGTTGTTAAAGTTCTTTATAGATAAAACTGAAAACCTCCATTAATTTAATAAAATATTGATTAAAAATACTAAATACATTTAAAATGTATTATTTAAAACATTTATTTCCTGGTATGAGTGATCAGACAGGATTCCTGTCATTTCAACGCCTCTGCTGTCAGAGGGGCGGAGCCTCAGGTGGGTCCGGTTCAGGTTCTGGAGAATCAGGTCCAGTTCTCCCGTTGGCTCCGACTCAGTTTGAGTGAACAGAAGGAGAAGCAAAGATCTGATCAGGTGAGTTTTAACTCCACTTTCTACTGGTTTCCAGTCCTGACTGGGTTTTCTCTCTTTGAGCTGCTGGACAGGACCAGATCCAGAACTGGGCCTGGTTCTGGTTCTGATGCAGAGCTGCAGCACCTGATTTCAACCAGGAACTCTGATTTTCTCTGAGTTTTCATCTGTAACCCAGACAACCAGCTGAGTTTGCTCCCAGTTTCATACTGGATTCAAAGTGGTACCAGTAGGTTCTGAGTGTTTGTGGCCCGGCTGAGATATCTGGGTTCTGGTTGGTGGATGGAAAATATTTCAATATGAAGTCAATAATTTATTGATCAGAGAGGATTTATCTGGGCTTTTATCGGTAGAAAATCCAGATGTAATCAGTCTGTGGTGACAGAGGACAGCTGATCACATATCAATCAATTATTGATCAATATTAATCAGGTAAATATGTTTCATTAAGTATTTAACAAACAAATGACTTCTAATGTGATAATTATGTGAAATTAAATTAATTGTCTAATTTAAAAAAAATAGTTTGGTGCTGTCTGGCATCTTGCTTTGAGCTCAGAGTCTGAGAGGCTTTTCCTTTATCAACTACTTTTTTTTGCCTCTTATTTAGTGGAAATATTGATGTTGATGAGACTTTCTCCAAAATCATAACCTTTTTCAACCTTTAGCTCCACTGTTGAAAATGAGGAGCTAACATTCACAAATGACATTGAAATAAATTCCAGTCCAACATCTGGTTTGAGGTGATTCCTCTAGAACAGGGGTGTCAAACTCAATTTCACCGAGGGCCACTTCAGCATATTGGCCCCCCTCAGCGGGCCACATTGACGGTATAAATCAGGAGTGCATCCCTGCTAAAACACACCCCAGACAAAAGGTTGACTTCCCTCATTCAGGTCTGTAGAGGCTTATAATGAGTCAATGGTCCAGGTGTGTTAGAGAAGGAATACATCTAAAGTTGCAGATGGTAGCTCTGGAAAACTAGACTTGGGCAGCCCTAGTATAAATGTATAAAAATACAATGTTAAAAATAAATGAAACACCTCATATTGTTAAATAACTGATTTTATGTATTAAAGTTTTAAATATTACATTTGAGTTTCAATGGATGTAAAATTACAATATTTAAATCAGTGTTTAAAGGTAAGCAAACAAATAATAAAAAGTCACATGGGCAGACATTATAGACTTTACGCAAAGATTTAGTCTCAGAGGCAACTGAAATGTATTAATTTAAAAAATCCTTTCTGAATATCATCTCATGGTCTCTGAACTAAATGCGTCTTTCTGACCGGGAGCTGACAGCATGTTGAAGACTTATGGACCGGACGCTTTGGAGCGTCTGGTTAGGAAGCGCATTACAAACCTTTGGTTGAAATGTAGTTTGTAGTCAATTTGTGCTCAAAACCTATTTTAAGTCAATCATCGGCCTATAAAATGCTGGGGGGCCACATGTGGCCCGCGGGCCTTGAGTTTGACACATGCAATATGCCATAGAACTGCCAATTGGCAATTGAAGTAAAGTATCTTCGATTTCAAAGAAACCTACATTGAAGTTGATTGGCAAATGAACCATCACAAAAGAGGAAGGCTCTTGTTGTCTCACTGCACCCCAAGAGATGCATAACCTACAAAAACTGTTTCTGTCTGATTTTGAACCAGAGACCTTTTGCATGTAAAGCAAACATGATAACCACTGAACTAGTCTGCTTT
>NW_015117458.1:0-4820 GCF_001443285.1 Poecilia latipinna
AATTCTTATTACTCCTGTTCCATTGTATTAATCCCCACATTAAAGTGAAAGTAGCAAATTTATTGGAATCTCAACATATTTCAATTTAGATTTGAATCATAAGTTGTCTCTGAGACAGATGTTTTGTAACAAATATAATGAACCTTAAATCAATATCTTGCCGTTTCATAATTTCCTATTTAAATCATATACCCAATCATAGTTTTTTTTTTTACCAATCCTGCAGCCTTCTTTAAACACTATATAGTGATCACTCAATGAAAAAGAAATCCTGTTTTGAGGAAAAAATGAGAAATTTTTTAGAATAGGTCTTGATGAAAAATCAAATCTGCTAAAGACAATTTCTCAGTTCTCATTAATGTTAAATTCCTCCTTTTCATGTAATTCCAAAGTATTTATAATCAGTCAAGACTTCCTGCCATAAGAATTTATAAAATTTGTAGTGTGCTCCAAGTAAATCTGTCCTGTTTTTTTCATCCCCATTCTAAAAGATAACCTGAAAAATAAAAAGTGTGCCAAAATTTTAATTTCCAATTTTCATTATACCAAACAAATTTGAAACCATTACCAATGAATAAAGTTTCTAGTTTCAAAACAGCAGATATCACCGTTTGTTTCCAATGTTACCCCTAAAATCGTAAGTAAAACCCAGATGCAGATGATTCTGCTTTAAAATAAATTTTGATGTCAAAGTATAATTTATGTAATCATTAAAATTTTAGAAATCTCTCTGGAGTATTTTGTCAAAATAAATGTATCCAATGCTAATATTGTCCATGTGTAACAGTCCAAAGAATTATTAAAGCCATATGACTCTCCAAGAATTTTATGACTTTTTCTGCCTTTTAAAAAAAAAAAAAATGTTTAATCAAGGATCTGTGCAAATATAAGACCCTTTTGTAACTTTCCCTAGATTTATCACTACTGTGGCCATAAACAAAACATTTACCATTTCTACATAGTTTGAAGATTACAAAAGTATCAATACATCTATTCACTAAAGTTAGACAATGTGACATCAATTTCTCCTCACAATAAACTAATTCATTCTCAGTCACATTTGTTACGTCCACCAGGCTCATTTGATGGGGTAACATTAAAAGGAGACCACACAAGGATTTAGTAACTTAATGAAAATAGAATTTATTAAATTATATTAAAGAAATAACCCTGAAAAAAAGAATACCTGAAATGAGAAACCAAAATAGATTAAAGCAGAACCTATAAGTGACCAGAAATAAGCAAATGCTAAACAAATCTAACAAATCTCAACCAAAAGATACAAACCAAACCAAACCAAATGGGGGTCTGAGGAGAGAGAAGGAAAAAGCCTCCTGACTGCTGCATGCCTGGCAGTTTTAAAGCTGCAGAACACCAATCAGGGCAACACGCATCACCTGCAGAGACCTGTCTGCAGAACCCTAAAAGGAAAAAAAGGCAGAGACCCACTGAAGCCGTAACACATTCTTTAACCAAGATGATGCAGGTTGTAATCCCCGCTTCAAGCTGAACAAAACTGGTTGGGGCTGTTTATTGACCCCCCATACCCCTAATAAAACAAAGAACACAACTTCATTCTCAGTGTTTTAAGGTATTTTTCACGTCAGTTGATCTTAATTTTCAAATAGTCCATCCAAATTACATCTTTTTAAGAACATCACCCAAAAACATTAAGTCATTTAATTTTCCTTTTATATTGTCCTGTTTAAAGAAACATTATTTTCCAATATTTCTAATATTGTTTTGTGTTCACCAAAACTGTTTTAAATATTTCAATGTATTTATTCAATCTTGTTTTTTTATGACATCCATGAGTTATAGAATGGCCAATTTTAGTCTAGACTCCCTAATGGAATCTTTTATAAAGTGCATATTTCATCAGGTCTTTAGAGTCTAAAAATGGTCACCTTGGTCATTGTATTCATAAAGTTCATGTCAGTCTTCAGTTTTAGTCTGTAGTCAATCATGGTTTCTGTCTCAGATCCAATTGTCATCCATTCCCACACAAAATGTATTTTCTGTGCAGGGAGATACTCCTATAAGAAACAAATTTATTCATTAGTGTTTAAACTTTCTTGCTTTAGCTGTTGGAAAAGTATAGTTCATTATTCAATTGTTATTTACACCCATCCTCAATACACCCTGTGATTGAAGATGGATGTAAATGAATACAATTTCTTTCTTTTGCTCTAGCTCTGATTTAGTTCTGTAACTGATTATTTTGTTACGTCAGCTGTTAACCTGTTGTGGCACATCATTGTTGTGGCATTTAGCAAATGAAAATTATTTTTGAAAACTGACACATGAGAGGTTTGGTCTGATTTAACTTCAGACTGTGAGAAAAATGTGTCTTTTGTATATAGACGTATGGTTTCAACCGTTGTTTGATTGATCTGACTCAGGTGCTTTTTCCTTGTTGATCTCAGTTGTAGAACGACTGTCCAGGCCATCACCCGGAGCAAGTGATGAAGTTACAAGATGGAACCATAACCAGTCTGTGCAGGACACACCTGCTATAACTACATGGAGAAACTCAGGAGAATCCAAGAGTTCAACCCAAACTGGAAGTGAATTTCAACCAGCCATCACAAAAATAATTGATGTCTCATCTGAAGGCAGGATTTCTTTAGATGAATACAAATCCCCTTGTAAAATATTATCTGACTCATTTACCTCATGCAAACACTCTGCAGCCCAGCTGGAGGATGTCAGCATCTGTGTTCAACATAATGTTTCCAAAAATGTGTGTACAAAAGAAAACATAGGTGCTTCAGTGAGTGAATCTGTCCCTGACAACAATAGACTGGGAAGTGAAGTAGGTGATGAGACTACTTCAGAATGTTTGAGAGATCCAGATCAGGCTTTGTCTAAATTACCATCAGATGAAAAGAGCTCTACTGTTGCATGTCTGCACTCTGAGCTTTATCAAATAACACATCCTACCTCTGCAGAGCCATCATGCCATGTATCCACCAAGACAGGACATGGACAGTTGGACATGGACCAACTGTTGGGTACAGTTAATGGAGAGAGCCCCATTAACTGTACTCAAATGAACACTTGTCTCACACAAAGAAGCCTCTCCCAGGCAGATGCTGGCAACACTCAGGTTCTTTCCGGTGTTTCTGGAGATGAATCACAGTCCTCAAACTTTTGTGGGAATCTGAGTACACACACTTCTTCCGCTGAATCCAAAACTTCAGATTCCAGTGGTGGATCACATTCTGGAGGTTCTGACTTTAATAATCACGTCTTGAAAGATAAAGCAGATTTAAGCCCAGAAGCTATGTTCATTTTTAAGAACATGTCTGATTTAAATCCACTTAATGATTTAGGCTGTCCTGCAGAAAGTGAGAAAGTTGAACATCAATTGGCAGCTGGCCCTCCAAAATTAAATGTGTTAAGTATTCAAAGTATCAGTATTGCACAGGAAGAACCTCAACCGAAAGCATTTAGAAGTGAAAGCCTGCTGCCTTTGGACACATATACTGCCTTGAAAGAGTTTACCAAATTTCAACCAACCGCAATCATGTCCAGCTTCTTGAATTCAAACAAGCAGCGGGATGTGAACATTTGCCATGAATTATCCAGAGTCGGTGACAGAATGCACAATGCAGTTCAGCATGGACTCTCTGGAAGCACCATTCAAACTGTACAATGTGCCAAAGAAAAGAATATAATTTCTTGTTCCAAATCATCAGTCTTATCACTAGAGCAGCCATGCCCCTCTATTACCCAGAAGACATTCATGAAACTTCAGTTTTCTCCAGCGCTTGGTCTCATATCACCACTATTTAAATATAATATAGAAACAACTTCAAAACCCAATAAAGACTCTAAAATCAAAACATGTGCAAGATTAGCATCTAAACTTTCTCCCACTTCCAGGGGTGAAATAACTAATGGCATGACTAAAAGTGAAGGCTGTGATTACACTGAAAAAGCTCAGCTAACCACAGCGGATGACCCGAAACCAAGTCAAGTTTTGGTGTCAGGAGAGACCCTGAAATTCAGCACCTCTAGACCAAACTGTCAAACCATGGAAAGGTGGGGCTTGTACAAGGAAGTCACCCTGTCTGCAGGCTACAAGCCTTTTTCTGTTCGACATAAAATAAAGTCCTATGAAAGCCTTGCCAACTTGGATAAACCTGTGGCTAAAAGCAGTGATGTTCATACTTTTGCAGTACCATATACAGCCTCACTTAACCAGAGGATCTCTGGATATATGGACTCGGTTAACTCTGTTGACTGGCGTGGCCACCAAAGAAATAACAGCTCTTACAACTGTTTGACATCAGTAGCATCCCTCTCCCCACCTCTGAGAAAATCTGCAGGGAATGAAAATCAGAATGCCCCAGATGGGACCATATCACACAACCTTGTGGTGCTGCGAAGGAAACATGGCAGACTTTCCACCAGGATGGTGCATCAGTCTAGGGCTCTCAGTATGCCCAATTTAGAAAAACTATGCACTGATGACTTCAGTGGAGCAGACGCTGGTAATGAAAATTATCCCAGCGTCTGCTTAACTGTTGCTCCAAAAGCCAACATGACCGACTGTTTATCACCAGCTGCAATGTTTAGCAGTGGTGATGATGCGACTTCTGAGGACACTCCTCAGGGATCTACAGACACCAGACGGCCTGGCTGGTCTATCAGGTGAGAACTTAATTCTAAACTATTTAACTTAGAATTGGTTAGTGTTTCAGACACCATGACCAGAAATAAAGGCCACTGCATAAATGAACAAAGTTATGTCAGTTCTGCTATGAGTTACAAATGCAATGATTACTTTCAAAGATTTATAACATTTATAACAC
>NW_015117458.1:8130-17516 GCF_001443285.1 Poecilia latipinna
TAAATTCAAGTCAAATAAATCTCACAACACTGCCTATATCAAATAATGTCAAGTAATAAAAGAAATCATTAATTCAATGTCAAATGCAGATTGCATTCAGTTAGATGCTGCAACTTTAAGCAGACATTCAATGTGAGAGTCCACTGGATGTTGAATGTGAAATTTCTGTGAAATAGGAACGTCCCAGTCCAACAGCGAGAGCAGAACCCAGCGTCTTCCACTGCTAGCTCAATTATTTCAGTTATTTTTCGGGTTATTTGCTTAGTTTCTGACCATCTTGCTCTTCCAAGTGAGTGTTGGTAGTTGTGCGCTGCTTTACCTGCTGTCTGACTTCTCCGGATGTCTTTTTGTCCTGCTGAAAAATCTGCAGTAGTCTTTTTTTTCCTGCAGTGAGCCTCAATAACCCACCAAACTCTGCAATTTGAAGGAAAGGGGGAAATGTGCTGCACACTGGCCTCTGCAGGCTGTGAAGTAAATACTTGCTGATCGAGTTTTGTGATTGGGAACAAGAGAATGATCGGTGGTGATCACCGATCATACACTTTTTCACGGAAATCGACTGATCATGATTGGTGGCTAAACTATTGGCACACCTCTAATTGTCACCAGTAGTTTTTATTTTGTCACCCTTTATTGTGGTAAAGGATTACTTGAGATTTTAATTTAAAAATGAAAATAGAAGACAGGTCTGTAATTTTTCTTATGTTTATTCATATTTTGATTATATGTTGAATTTTTACTATTTCTACATGATTTGGAAAAAATTCTGGAAAATGTATTATGTCTGTGAGATAAGGTTAAGCAATGACAAGACATCAGACTGGTATAGCACTTTTTAAGAACCTCAAGGATACTCTACAGTGAAATTCCCATTGACAAAACATCCTCCATGTGTTGAAAGGGTTTTTTTTCTCCCCCATTTTAATCTTCATGGTAATGCATACACATATTTTCACCAATTAGCGTATACAAAACAAACATCAGAGCAGACAAGTAAATAGAGGTGGAGTGGAAAGCAGTATGGAGTTGTTTTCAGGTATGCAAAATAACCAAGTAGATTAGCAAAAACAAAACAAAAAAAGAATAACAGAAAAGTGTGAAAAAGCACAAAAAATCTAACTGAAATATATACATGCAAGACAAAGGCAAAAAAAACTTTGTCTTGCATAACTAAGAAGTGACAACAGAATTGTAGATTTTAAAATATGTGGTTAGAAAGTATTTTTCCCCTTTTAACAGTTCATTTCTGATTGGGGATTTTTCACCCCATTTTGTGACTGGGCAGCTCTTTGTCATGGAGTCGTCTGTGAATCCTGAACTTTAGTGGACTGAGAGTAACAGAGTCTATTAAGCCTTTTATTTAGATTTATTTAAGCTAAATAAAACATAGCTTTTTATGTTTTCAAGCTGCCATTGTTGTTTATTACAACAATGGCATTGTTGTAATAAAAACAATTCTCCCAGTAATTATAAATGGCAGCAAACAAACGGAATTTGTTGTGGTCTTTCTCAGATTATTGTATGTATGCATCAAGACAAAACTTATGAATATCATGTAAAACTTACTGTATACTAAATCTGTTCAATGTGATTCTTGTTTTCTTCAGGTTGAAGGAGTTGGTGGAATATCCTGTAAGTCAGCATAAGCTGCAAACATTGCTTACCTCCCTGACAGCTCAGTCATATGTGATGAGTCTGCTGGAAGAGACCAAGGCCCACTCAGAGGTAATGTTAAAGAAGAATTTACCTGTTCCCTGTAGATCAGACTTATGTAGACAGAGGCCTGTAAACCTAATAAAGGCTACTCTCAACCTCAGTTCACCTATTTGAAAGTACGGTTGCATGTTCCATGGTTACTGTTCCAATGGCATTTGTATAGTGATATTTCCTACAGCAGTTCTGTAATTAGATGTTCCCAGCAGTTTATGACAATGCAGGACAGAAAAGATAGTGGAGGAAATTTAAATAATAATTTCTGAGTTTGTCTCTGTACGGCATGGCTGTGACTCACAATAACTGCATAATAAAAAATATTCATTCTTGCTATAAGTTACAACGTATAGACAGAGAAAGCTTTGCAGCTACTCTGTCTATACAGATCTGAAACAGATTTGAAAATCTGTTTACAAGTGCAACCTTACCTTTTACGGTGTGGTAGTCATAGTCTGATGTAATGTTACCATGGATAATCCAGTGTATGTTAGGATTGAAGAGAAAGGACCGAGGACTGTGCAGTGGTTGGGTGGCCTTGATGTCAGTGCCAAGATGAAGACAGAGCCATGTTCCATAGATAACTCAATCCCAAGTGGTGTGGAGGGTCTGACTATCACTCCTTCAGAAGCCTCATGACCCAGCGCCATGGAGGGAAACAAAGATGGTGTTGTCGATGGACTAAGCAGATCATGTGGGATAAAAACACCCAAATATGAAGGTAAATCGGACTGGAAAGATTTCAGGGCTCAGTTCGAAATACTGCCAGCTGTGACCAGCTGGTTGCTGAGTCAAAGAGCTCTTCAACGATGTTCAGTCCAGTTTACTGCTACTGGATCCTGCTGAGAGGGCCAGCTGAGGCATTCTGATGAGCTCACTGAGGAGCGCACTGGCAGTTCGGCCAGTGTTTCTGACCAGAGCTCTTACAAACAATTGAGTGGTCTATGGAGACGTGAAAGAGAATCTCTGGGCGTTGAGGAACAATGCGGAGAGCCTGACTAGGAGAACTTATGCTCACATAATGCTTGATGTGCAGACTGAATTTACACAGAATCACTTTGTGTGAGCGCTGTCGCCTTCAGACCTGTGTACCAGGAATTGAAGCTGTGAGGCTGGTCTTGGGCTCAAGAATGTTTTCAACTAATTTTTTCCTGGTCTTGGTCTTGAATGGATATACCTCTCTCAAGGCAAATGTCAGACTTTAAAGATTTTGTCAAAATTACAAAAACTCAACTCCCTTTTATCTTCACCGACAGATGAACAACAAACTGAATGTGAGTTAAAAGCGTCATTAATTATAGGAGCGCAGCAACACACCACCATCTGAGAAAAAATACAATGGAATACCAGGAAAGATTCATAACACCTTTCACTTGTGGACAAATGCCTGGGTTTGGTGGCTGGAACTTCCTGGTTATCTTCTCTAGATTTAAGAAGCAGCCTCTAGCAGTTCTCCCTCGCCTTAGACATGTAATTCTTGACTGCTTTCCCTAAAGGCAAAGGACTGTGGCAATTTAAGGTGACTTGTTTTGACTTGTGTAATGCACCCATCACATTTGAACATCTGATGGAGCGGGTGTTGTCACACACAGACTTTCTGGTGTTCTGTGTGCCTCATGGGGACTCTTGATTGAGAGCACTGTGCAGAGTGCTGGAGAACATTAGAGGTGCCAGGCTAAAGTTATATTCTGATAAGAGTAGATTCACAACATAGGCTGCGAAGAGATTGTAACTCCTTAAGAAAATGTGTCAGTTACCATTGAGCGGCCTACACCTTTGGATCAGAGACAGCTTAAATATTTTCTTTGGCTGGCACCCTATTATAGGAGGTTTGTGTGGGGGTTTTCATGTATTGCCCCTCCATTCCAGCTACAGAAGTCACAGGACTGTGAAGGGGCTTTTGCTACCCTGAAGCGAGCCCTCACAAGTGCACCCATCTTGCCACTGCCTGAGCAACAGTTACCCTTCCTCCTGGATGCAAGCGGTGTGGGTTTAGGGATGGTCCTGTCACAGGTGAGACCTGTTTGAGTATTGTGTCACCCACAAAGAGCTGTTAACTGTTGTTTTGGGTACCTACCATTTTAAATATTATATGTGTGGCTGCTCATTCACTGTATGCACCGAACATGCATCACTGATGATGACCTTTAAAGAACCAGAGGGACAAAAGGCTCAGTGGATGGCAGAGCTAGAGCACTATGAGTTTATGGTCACACACAGAGTAGGGGATCACCATGTCCTGTCCCAATGGCCATGCTGTGAGGACAGCTACCACTACTGTGACTGGCTGGAATCCAAGGAGCAGGAACTATATAGAGCTGATCATGGCAAAATAGAGGGGGTGAGGCAACCAGTCCTGAGTGCACAGAGCTGAAAGTGATGGCAGCTGCAGATTGGTCTACAGAGCAGAGACAAGTCCCTGACTTATTGACAGTTATATTGTAGATGGAGGCATAACAGCCTCCACCAATGGAGGAGGTGGCTGCATTGTTTCCAAAATCTAAGGGACTGTGAGGTCAAATTTGTGGTGCTGCAGTTGTTAGATGGTGTCCTGGAGGGGCCCTGGACTGAACCAGCCGCACAAATGAAGATTTTAGTTTTGAAACCACTGCGGAAAAGCGATCTCAGGGGGGTTCATGGAGGTTCATGGGTCTGTGGAGAACAGGCAGCAATAAAGAAGAGAGAAACTGTGAAGCTATGGTCAGAGCTCTGTTGGAGCTACAGTTTTGTGCCGACTGTGTAAAACATAGGAACTACATAATATTAGCTTGTGATGTGAATTTTATTTTTCCTTTGGATTTAAAAAAAAATGTGCATAATAAAGTTAATGTGTGGCTATTGGTTTGCATATTTTGACTGCATTACCTAAATCCAAAAGGTTGTACATTTTAAAAGATAAAGTCAGAATGTAATTATATTTATACGTACAGCGAAATAATCAGCTGATCTGAGTCTTTATTATTATGTTTGGGCCAGCAATGAATTTCAATAAGACATAATAAAATATCTGAGTTTATTTGGGTCCATCAGAACCACAACTTTCAGGGTTTTTTTTGCTAAGTGTTGCTGTAAGCATCAGCTGAGAGTTGACCACAGGTGCTGTGCGCTCACAGCCTGCCCACCATAGTGAGGAAAATACCATATAATGGAGAAGCGGCTGGGGATGAACCAAGCCACTCATTAACTGGTTAGTGATGACTTGCCAGTGGAAAAATGCCTAATGGCTCTCCCATACCTCAGCCAAGCCTTTTACTGGGGTTGACTAAAGAAATATGTGGAGGACTTTTGCATATGTTGTGACCTTTGCACCACTTGTAATAGATCACAGGGCCATCCAGGTCTCAGTTCCAACAGTTCCCAACAGGTAAATCCATGCAGCGATTGGGGTGGACATAATGGGGTCCTTTTTGGGTGTGGAATGAAGTGTGGGAATCACTTCATTCTCACAGCAGTAGATTTTTTTACAAAATAACTAACCACTGCTGGAAATGCCTATATAAGACAGCTGGAAGGTCTGTAGTACAATGTGCATGAATATGCCAGAAAGCATATTCAGGATGTTGGAGTATAAAAGAAGAGGAATTATGATGTACATCTCCACAATCAGGAGCGAAGCAGCTGGTTAACAGAGAGAAAAGTGTGGATGTATGTGTATGTGAATTTTACCCAAAATAATAATAATAACAATAGTATGTATTTATAATTAGATTTTTAATCTGTGCATATGTTTAGAACAACCTTGTGGTGTGATGAGTAACTGCATGCAATGGGTCCTTCAGGTGATCTCACGATTTCCCCTACCAGAATTCTGAGGAATGCTGGTGGACGTATGTGCTAGTGAAGCAGCTCTTCATTACATTTTTTTACTTAGGGTCATATTTTTCTAGTTCAACAATTAACGAAATACTGTAAAGAACATCTAACCAGCAAAGAGAACCTTAAAGTTTTCTCATGGTTGGGATGGAGAAATATAACCCTATGAGTGGGAGCTGCGCCAGTTGGTGTTCGTGGCTGACCACTAGGTCACGACGCTAACTGTGTCTTCTTCTGTTTTTCAGCTGTGGGGCCACTTGCATGCAGTTAGAAGTCACATTGTGAAGAGTGATTTATTCTGTGTCATACTAGGTGGGTTCAAAGTATAAATTAATGACTATATTTAAAAAAAAATGTGTTTTGTGAATATTGTAACTGTTAACTGCTATGGGAGTTGTCTGTTATTTTGCTGTTTTGTGTTGTTAAATGTTATTTTTGAATGATTTATGGAATAAGAATGTTTTGTTTTGCTTTTGAGGAATTAACTGTTTTACTGTTTTAAATTATATGATCACATCTAAAAAAAATGAAAAAGAATCCTGAGGAATGCTGGTGGAGCTGTGGGGCCACTTGCATGCAGTTAGAAGTCACATTGTGAAGAGTGATTTAATCTGTGTCATATTAGTGAAGAAGGTGACAAACAACCAAGCCAGGAAGGTTACACTGGTGCCATGACGAGTGAGAAAGTTTACACTGGTACACCACGTCTGGGACACCACGGCGCCCCAGACGGCAATGGCCACTCCCACCAAGGTTCAGAGACTGCCTGCTCGGCTGATTTAGATTATTAATATGTAATATGCACAATGTAATGTCCACTAAATAGACGTTTGTCCACTGCATATAAGCTCAAGACAAAGACAACTTCATATCAAGCTGTTTCATGTTACACTGATATAGTGACAATGTCACTGATATTGAAACACTGATATCATCAGTGTTTCATTGGTGAAACACCATGGTGAGACAGGCTATCTAGCTGATCTTTTCCAAATTTACTGTATTTTCCGGACTATTAGCCGCACCTCCCAAATTAAAAAAAAAAAAAAAACAAAACAGTAAACATACACATATAAGTCGCACCGGACTATAAGCCGCAGATATCTCTGCCGCTCTAGGTTTTCCGAAACGATGCAGCAGCACACAGCAGAGGGGGGCGGACACCCAAAATTTGAGTCATAACAGGTCAATTGAATATCACATTTATTATGGTTGAAAAAGAAAAAGTTGCCAAGTTTAGATTTAACTGAACTGATTATGAGGGCGTATGAGTTTGAAGAGAAAAATCTTCTTACTAGCATGTGCTAAATGAAAATGGGTGCCGCCGCCTTCTTCTTCTTCTTCTTCTTCTTTTTCTTCTTCTTCTTCTTCTTCTTCTTCTACTTCTCCTTCTTCTGCTTCTTTAGATTTCAACGGCAGCTTGCATCGTTATTTCCATTATTGTTGCACTACTGCCATCTATTTGATCCTAATATCTATACCTCAAATTCTCATAATGATCTCAGTATTATGTAAAAAACGAAAAATCTTCTTTTTCCCCTCAATGCTATTTAACTGATCAACAACATTCTCAAATTTCAATTCCCTATTAAATTCCGTTTTAATGGGCAATTTCTTCTTTTATTTCCAATTTTGACTTCCAATGATTCACTTCCTGCTAAAGAGCCCCCTGGTGGTTGAAGAAAAATCCACATATATGCCGCACCGGACCATAAGCCGCATGGAACCATGCTTCGAACCAGCTGCATGAAAACCAGCTGTTATGAAAATACGGTACATTGATTTTGAAAAAAAATATATATTTGCAATACATTGATATTTTTACCCGCCTGTCTTCCCGACCAGGAACTTGGCTAAGTAGGCCTAAATAACTTTGTGCTAACGAGTGCTTTCTACCAACACTGCCTTCTTTTCTTCCACTGAGTCCTCTACATTTCAACCACCATATAGTTATTCTGTGGTGCGTTTCATTATTGAAGTATGTTGAAATGAAGCTTCCGGGACGTTGTCAACTTCCAAAGTTATAACTATGCTTTTCAAATGCTGCCATTCTAAGTTTGCACTGTTTGTCTGAACAACCAGGCAAACAGTGCCCTTATGAATATTAATGAGCAAATGTGATGTCATTCTCAATCAGTGCCTTTCCAGCATAAGTGACTGGTCTTTCCATTTTTACTTTACATCTCTTCAATCATACTTTAACCTTTTCTTTATTTCTAATCACATTTTCTCCTCTCTATTGTTAATGTTATATTTGTAGGTAATAAGCAACAATACTCTGCTGGTTGTCCTGAATAAAGAAGAGGGTGCAGGACTTGGCTTTAGTGTTTCTGGTGGTGCCAACATTGATCAGAAGAAAATAACTGTAAGTGCCCAGAAATTATCTATATGAGTTGAACAGCTGAATGACTTGTGCAAATGTCCTTATCATGAGACAAAATAAAACGCTTAAATACTGCACACACACGTATACACACACACAGGTGTTTTCAGATACACTATGTTGGACTGCAGTTTCCACTAAATACATCTTGTTTTAAGTTGTACTATGTCCTTTTCAGTGATGATGTAGTTGTTATTGTTATATCCACCTTATTCCCGAGAGGCTTACTGGGGAAATGATTATGGGTTTCATTTCCGGCTCCCACCGGAAGTAGCAGTATTTCACTGTAATTTGTAGGGATTTTTTGCTAGTCTATATAGAAGTTACATCTCTCTTTTCAGCTATAATCAGGGGTGAAAGAAAGCGGGTACGGTCAGGTACTGCGTAACCCTAAAAGATTTAGTGGGGGTACGCAGTACCTGCAAGAGAAGCGAGCGGCTGTCTGCTGTAGAAAATCAGTGGGTTCACTGTGCAGGCGTGAGTGCACCCACTAAACAGCCGTGACTGATTAGTTTTTCAAGAGCAATCTAAAACACGACTTAATCAGTTAATAAATTGCTTTTTTCTCATTTCATATTGTTTCTGAACTGTTCGTGCTTTACTAGAGCCGGGTTGCAACACGCCCTGCGTGGTGGGCCCCATATGGGGGAAAGGAGGACTGACATATGGGTCCCATATGGGTTTGTCCACGGGTTCCACGGTGGCCCCACATGGGTTTGCCCATGTAGGACCACAGCCTACGTGTGCCCTACATGGGCAAAGCCATGTGGGCCCACCACCATTTGGATTATCTCGCTAGTCTGTGAGTATACATCATTCACAACAAACATCAAACACGGTAAATATGTTTCATTAAGTATTTAACAAACAAATGGCTTCTACCGCGATAATTATGTGAAATTAAATTGTCTAATATAATAAAAAATAGTTTGGTGCTGTCGGGCTCAGAGTCTGAGAGGCTTTTCCTTTATCATACAATTTTTTTGTCTCTTATTTAGTGGAAATATTGATGTTGATGAGATTTTCTCCAAAATGAAAACCTTTATAGCTCCACTGTTGAAAATGAGGCTCTAACATTCACAAATGACAGTGAAATAACATCCAGTCCACCATCTGGTTTGAGGTGATTCCTCTGGAACCTGTTGGAGGAAAAATATCCCAACTTCAGAAGATGAGCTTTAACCTAACAGAGCTCTGTGGTTCCTCCTGTCAGTATGAGAGTCAGGGTGAGGAGGTGCCATGTTAGGAAGAGAAGTGGAAGCTGCAGGATCTTCAGAACAAACAGGGCATGATGCTGGGCTACTGATTATCCCTCTGTCTGGACACAGGATCAATATAACCAGTTTAAAAGCTAAAATGAATGGTTATATACCAGACATGGGAAACTAGGATGCACTCCATGCCATGATGTTCAGAATTTAGGTCTCATGGCATCTCAACGTGTCAACATTGCAGCCAGTGGACTGAGGGAAATACAGCT
>NW_015117458.1:21921-22206 GCF_001443285.1 Poecilia latipinna
ACACAAGTGTCCATCAAATGTGGCATATACCAAGGAGATGCTCTGTCCCCACTGCTGTTCTGCATAGACTCAAGAATGGGGCCACAATCAGTCACCTCCTCTACATGGATGACATCAAGCTGTACGCCAAGAGCGAGCGAGACATCGACTCACTGATCCACACCACCAGGATCTACAGCACTGACATTGGGATGTCATTCGGACTAGAGAAGTGTGGCCGGATGGTTACAAAGAGAGGGAAGGTCGTCCGCACAGAAGGGGTCTCACTCCCAGACATTGAGGACA
>NW_015117459.1:0-5504 GCF_001443285.1 Poecilia latipinna
TTCAGAAAATCGTAAAAATGCACTGAATCGTAGCGAATTGTATCGCTAAACAAATATTGTGATACATATCGTATCGTGACCAGAATATCGTATATCGTATCGTATCATATCGTGAAATTATTGTGTCACTACACCCCTATGTCTAAGTCTAAATATTAACTTTTACACTTTTCGAAGAACTGAACAAAATACAGATTTTTAAATCTACACTATTGATGAAATTGCTTAAAAATTAAACCAAAATTTTCACACATGACTGTTTCTTCTTCGTCAACAGATTGATCTGGAGCCGGAGGGGAGAGTCTTTGTTGTTATTGACTTATCAGGATCTTCCAGTGAAGGTAAGTTCATACTGAGGTTAAATGTCAAGTAGAGATTCATCACAGTGTGAATCTGCTAACAGAAGCTGTTGTGTAATTGTCCTATACTTTGGATTGAAGTGCTTATTTCTTGCTTATTTCTTTGAGTCACCTGCTGATGGAGTAATTTAGATAAAAGTTTCAGTCTTCTTTGCGGCTCTTATTGCTTTCCATGGCTTCTTGTTGTTTTATGAAAAATGATTCCAACCGGTTTCAGAAGCACAGCAAATGCAACTTGCAATAGTTGCAACATCTTGCATTCATTTTGAGGTTTCCATTGACTCATCGAGGTGTTGTGTGTGTTTGTACATTATGGCACGGCTTTATATGCCTTGTTGTTATTTGTCTTATTTTAACACCCGATGAAGAATAGATGACTTGCCCTTTTTTGTTCTTTTATGGTAAATTTAATTTGTAATATTAAATTTCAAAATGTACAACTCGTAGGAAATTTTATCATAGTATAAAATAAAACCAATTGCATACAAAAGCTACTTTATATGGCTTTAGGTTAATTTAATTTATCCATTTACTGCCAATCTGAAGATGAATAATTACTGAAATAAAAATATGAAATAGACATAGTCTTAAATACTAAAGCTAGCATTACCATTTCTTAAGATGCTCTCATTAAGGCAAAAGTGTTGACATTTACATCAGTGATGTAAACAGTTGTTTATGCTACATTAATTATATATGGTTAAAGATAAAAATATCTGAAAATATTATTGCTTAATTACATTCTTCAAAAACTAAATTTTTTTTTATGAAATAATGGAAACTGCATTATTTGCTTGTATGTTCTTGCTTGTCAGGGTTTCTTATTGAATAGCTTATACTTTTGCATAGATTATACCTTTTAATAATAATATTTGTAAATGACTTCATAAATGTAAAAGTTTCTATTCTGCAGTATAGCTTACCACCATCAGTCTGTGTCTGAAAGGGAGACTGATTGATTGCAGTGTAAAGTGCTTTGTAGTCCCCAGACTTGATAAAGCGCTGAACAGGCCGAGGCCATTCACCATTTTATCAACATTCTTTCAGCTAGCTAACATTGAGCTCCTCCCACTTAGTTCAGCTTTTTCCAACATTTTTAAAAATCTTTAAGTCTTGAAATATATATATATATATATATATATATCCTCCCTCTCTCTTTCCTCCCCCCACGCTCCCTCCTCCACACCAACACAGCTCCCAGTCTTTAGCCTTCCCTCTGACAGCAGTCGTGCCAGGCGGAGGGGTCTGTGATGCCGCTGCTTTTCTCCCGGAGGACATCCACAGATTGGATTAGCTGGGAGGGCTGCAGCTTGAACTAAGTCGTCACATTTAATTTGGCCTTTTTGTTTTCCTCCTTACTCCTCCTCACGACTTCAGTCATTTTCTCTTCACGAACGAAAGGAGGAAATAAACAACTTGCTCCGAAGTTTCAGCATATCCACTCATATTACAGCTTCAACCTTTTTTTCTAAGAGACTTTGGTGTGTCTTTGAGTGCTGTACATGATGAGAGTTATGATGCTAGGGGGTTTAAATGTGTGATTTCTAAATATCAACCCATACAATATTACACACACACACACACACACACACACACACACATACATACATACATACATACATACACACACACACATACATACATACATACACACACACACACACACATATATATATATATATATATATATATATATATATATATATATATATATATGAAATCAATCATTATGTGTGGGTGTGTGCGTGGTGTGTATGTATATATATGGACGAAAAGGACAAAGATGTAAGAATAGAGATGAAGAGCATTCATGAGAACACCCTAGAAGTCTGCTTCTACACCTGCAGGAAGAGAGAGTACTGAGAAACCACAGTGACAAACATATGCATATATAACAATGAAATAAAATGTGATGTTGATGTGTGTTGATACATAGTGTATTTAAAACTAGGTGGGAGGGGCGGCAAGCATACTTTTTTTGCTCTCACTGCTGTTTATTTCACCTGTATTTACTGCAGAGAACATGCATTGTCATCAGACATAAGCGCCACTTCTGTATGGTTCAGGAACTTCTTTTGACTTTTTGACTATAATTGTCAAAAAGTCAAAAGTCCTTGTTTCATAAGATAATACGATTTAACACCTAGACATGCAAGTTTTTTTTAATGTAATTTATTACCGTACATTAATTCAAAAATACATGAACTTTGAAAAGGATTTATTAAAATTTCCTAATTTCAACAAATTTTAACATTGTGTTACACCAGTGGTTTTCCCACTGTGGCCTCTCAGTTTCAACTTCTCTTACTTCATTTAACCTTTTTCTAATAAAACTTTTACTTTTCAAATGTGCATGTTAATTTGCCACTTTATCAGTTTCACATTAGCAAAGTGAGGAAATCAAATGATGCATGCAGTTTTACTTTTTCAGCAGAAAAATATACCTGCTTGGTGGATTTTTATGAGTTTTACATTGCATTTAAAGTTGCTTAAAAAGGAGCAGATTTGACCACAACTAACTGATTATTAATAAGACAAAAAATACATTATTTTCTTCAGAATGATATTCAAACTCAAGGGTTATGAAAGCAGCTTAAAGTAATTCTGGATGTTTGCACTAGTTAATATGTGGGACTGAATCTGTGGAAGAAAAGTGCAGAGAGGAGAAGGGTGCGGTGATAAACTGATTAGTAAAGTGGTGTGTTCTCTAATGGAGTGGTTACATCATTGCAGAAGAGGGATAGAATGAACAGCAGGCCAGCTCAGGATGACAGAAATATCCACTTCATGGTTTCTTTTTAAACTAGTTCTGGACTTCTGTGACCTTTATCGTGCCTCTGCTCCTTTTACCGCATACGGCGCAGTCCCACTGTGGACAGGAGTGAGATCTGGTGAAATAGCACTCATTACTTGTATGTGCTTGGCGTAGCAGAGAGCAGATGGTTGAAAAGTCGGTCCGTAGAGCTGCATGCAGCCTATTAAATTTAATACACACTTAGAAAAGCACAGGCACATCAGGATGATAAACTACTGCCTTTGGTTAAAAGCTCTAGAAACACTTTTGGCCCAGCTGTTCTCAACTAGGAAAGGATTATTGTCAAAACAAGTAAAGATTTAATTGAGCCTAATGCAATGGATTAAATTTTGTCATGGCCATTTAAATGGAATTACAAAACTATATTTTTGGTTCGTTTGAAGATTTTCAAGACACAAAAGATGAGAGAGAAAAATAGGAGTAAAAAAGGTGAAAATTGTAACCAACAGTGGTGGTCCTAGCATGACTTGGGCCCTGGGCAGAAATAAAGCAAAATGTCGTCGCCTGAAATGTGAACTTGAGCCCAAACCCATGCTACACTTTCTTAGTAGCTGCACAACACATGGGGCAAACATATAAAATAAGATTTTTTTAAGCCAAGCACCAGTAATTTGTTGCATGCCGTGGGAAGAAATACTGTACAGGTAGAAGAAAATGTTGCAAACATCGACACAGAATTCTTGTATGTTTTTTTCTTTGGTTTTTCTGTTTCATAACACAATCCTAGAAATAAAACAACCCATCCATCCATCCATCCATCCATCCATCCATCCATCCATCCATCCATCCATTTCCTTCCGCTTATCCAGGGTCGGGTCACGGGGGTAGCAGCTTAAGAAGGCAGGCCCAGACTTCCCTCTCCCCAGTCACTTGTTCCAGCTCCTCCGAGGGAATCCCAAGGCGTTCCCAGGCCAGCCGAGAGACATAGTCCCTCCAGCGTGTCCTGGGTCTTCCTCAGGGCCTCCTCCCGGTGGGACGTGCCTGGAACACCTCACCAGGGAGGCGTCCAGGAGGCATCCTTACCAGACACCTCTCACCTCAACTGGCTCCTCTCGACGTGGAGGAGCAGCGGCTCTACTCTGAGTCCCTCCCGGATAACCAAGCTTCTCACCCTATCTCTAAGGGAGAGCCCAGCCACCCTACGTAGAAAACCCATTTTGGCTGCTTGTATCCGGGACCTCGTTCTTTTGGTCATTCCCCAAAGCTCATGACCATAGATGAGGGTAAGAACGTAGATAAAACAGCCACATTGCTTTTTTGTTTTTCTGTTTGTAAAACCTAAATGAAAAAAAAAAAGTTGAAATGTAATATACAGTTGTGGCTTTAATATGTAGTGTTACAAAAAATGAACTTGTTCATGGAAAGATGAGTTCTGAGCTGCATGGCTGCAGTCTAGAGACTTGAGACTCGCTACTACACCCATCTTGTTTTCAAAGAAATGTGTCCACTGAGGCCAGCTTAGAGAAGAACACAAGGAGGGAATTGGTTTCAGGCAGAGGACTTATGGAAATGACTTCCAGCAGAACGGAAAGGTTATTGGAAGACCAGTAGCAGTAGCCACCTCCTCTGACTGTCTCACTGTTGGCTCAATGAAAAACAGGTGTGCAGGAAAGCAAATTTCTAAAAGGCATTTGTTCTTTTTAATACTATTACAGTGATCCCTCGCTATAACGCAGTTCACCTTTCGCGGTCTTGCTACTTTGCAGGTTTTTTTGTGCAGTTTTTTTTCACAATGCATTGTGTTCTGCGTCCTGATTGGCTAAACAGTCTCCGAGCTTCTTTGCTACCTGTGTGCCAATAACGTTACGGTATATAAATATAAGTAATACAGCTTGGCCATTCAGGAGATGAAAGCTGAAAACTTTGAATGCCTGCTGGAAAAAACTGTGGTCAGAAGCAGCGCAAAACCCGACCGGAGGCTCGCTTGACGAGATCCATCGCTCTGCCGTAGATACAGCTGTGAATCTCTCTAGGCAGGTTGGAGGAGACGCTTTAATGACATGACTCCGGATCACACTAAGGCCTGATTGATGAAAACGCACATCCGTTGACCTGAAAACAGGTTTTGTTCTTTGGTTTCAATGTAGAGTATTTAATTATGCTGTATAATAATTGTAAAAACTGAAAGTACTGTATTTTCCGCACTATAAGACGCACCTAAAAACCTTCAATTTCCTCAAAAGCCGACAGTGCGCCTTATATATGGACCAATATTGAGCCACAACAGGTCCAGCAACGGACCTTACCACAGGGGCCGCGTTTCGCTAATGCCCATTTTAGGTCACAGTGCAGCTACCACGTGCGTGACCGTCTCACAAACACAAGCTACA
>NW_015117459.1:9506-13527 GCF_001443285.1 Poecilia latipinna
TCATTTGCAGATGAGTGGAGGTAAGGTAAGGTAATTTTATTTGTATAGCACATTTTCAGCAACAAGGCAATTCAAAGTGCTTTACATGAGTTAACATGTAAAGCACATGGAGAACCATGTGGGGTCTCTAAAAATGTTAAGGACTCCGACCCTGATGACCTATTGCTAACCTGTCAGTAACTAGGTCGGCAGTTGTAAGACCAAGGTGTGAGCAAAAATACATGTACCATTCCATCTCTTCTCTAATAAGTCCGATGTGTTGCAAGGCAATAGCTGTCAGTTGCTAGGCTATGGTGATGTTGCTCAGTGAAGAAGAAAGATGGAAGAAAGAATGTGTTAAGGGCGATGCTACAGAGAAACAGGCTTTGGAATAGTTCTCTTGCCTCAGTGTGGAATCATCCTGTCAGGCCATGGAAAGACTTTGAGCACACGCGCGTGCGCACGCACACACACACACACGCACACACACACACACACACACACACCTCGCAGCAGTAATAAAAGCCAAATGAAAAACTCTGTGAAAAAAGCTGTCATTTTCAAAGCTCACGACGGCTCGTGAAAATATTAATTATTTTTGTCTATGCAGATATGATCTAATTTAGTTCATCTGCTCTGTTCAGATGTTTAGACTTGCCTTTGTTGCTGAATTACTAGTTTCCTTAGGGCAGCATTCATTTTCCTGATGCTTGTCTTGGGGAAACTGTGTTCTGGAGTTCAGTAGGATAATTTATTTATTTTTTCTTAAGGTACATGAAGAAGTGAAGTCATTACACAATTTTATCTAATCAAGAATTATCAGAAGTTAGATGTTAGTTATTGAACATTGGTGTGGCTTTTCTTGGACTTTACATAAATTCCCTTTAATGCCCTGACTGGCCATCACTGATTGCATCTGCTTCAAATGATGTCCAGTTTTTTTAAACATACCCAACATTCAGGGTTTCTTTGCTATGAAGGGCCTCAAACACCTAAATCCCCAAATCTACTGTTAAAGGAATGTAGTAACTAGTGATGGGTAGATGAGGCGTCATGAAGCAGTTGCCTTCGTTTGTATTTCGCTTGCCTTGAGGCTGTTCCATAGTTAACGGTGTACCGTAAAAGATCAAGAATTCTTTTGGCAAATGCATCCCGTTGACAGATTTGCTTCCTTATAAACACAGTTTGGCGCCTCAGTGTCATTTCGAAACAGTTCCTGTATCGGTCATGTGACTTGCTGAAAGCAATACTCACCAACACGTGATTTGGTCTATGGGCTTGATGCATGCGCCGACGCATCGGTGTTGCCGGACCCATCACTAGTAGTTACTCCCTTCAAGCATGTTTAAAATTGATGTCTTGTTAACATGTCAGAAATCATTCTATGTTTGTATTGGCGTCTCCAAAATGAATGCAAAAAAAAAAAAAAGAAAGAAGTCTGCTGCGGCTGCCAAGACAGTTTATTTAAAATACAATTGGTTTCTGTTTGATGGTTTTGGTTAGATAAAACTCAGTTTTAAAATAAAAATTATCCAAATCCCATTACTTTTTAAAAGTCAGTTAGCGATGGGCATTTGCAGAACCATCTGCAAATGGTTCTGCACTCCAGTTAGCTAACTGAAGTGCTAACTCCAGTTAGGACAGGAGTTTTAAAAACACATGATGTAGCACCGGTTTTACATGGTCCACATCAGTATTATATTTGCAAAGCATTTAATTGTGACATTGAAGTTGCTCCTGTGAAGTTATTTTTTTCTGAAACATCAATGTTTTCCATCTGGACTTGCTGCAGAGCAGTGTCTAATGTGTTTTGTGTACATGTTATTCTGACCTTCTTATTTACTATGTAACTTTGTAATTAGTTCTTTGTATTTACTAGTATATTTCCTATATTTTTTTTGTGATTGTTCATTTCTATTTGACTTTTAAAGCATCAATTTGAGTTTATCCATTTGTACCTCCAAATCAACCTGGAAAGACTCACACAGAGACAGACTGGTATTAGAAAGTTTAATTGACAAGTGAAAGTCTTTGCTTGTAAGGGCATCAATAGAGAGAGATGGAGAGAATGTCTGCTGGGGAATGAAACGCCTGCATGGGCGATGAGTGCCTGTAAAGGCATGGACAGAGAAAGATGAGAATGCCTATAAAGGCTTCAAGAACAGCCTGCAATGGCATCGGGGGCCTGAAAAGCTGACAATAGGAGAGACGAGAGTGCCTGCCAAGGCATCGAGAGATGCCTGTAATCTCTAGATTACAGCATTGGTGTTGATAGGAGAAACAAAGTAGGAAACAGAGGCCTAAGCGGAATGCACCACCACCATTTATTTGTTGTATGAGCTCATCTAGGCATGGAGAACAATCAATGCCGAGGTTAGAGGAGAGATCAGGATGAATAGCCAAGTTGCTGAAGAAAGTGGTGGAGTGCAAACTGACAAGGGTGACCAGAGAAAGAAAGTGGAAGATGGACTGCAGCTAGTGCTCATGGGTAAAGTGAGTTGGAAGCATTTGGCATGGAAAGTTACTACGATAATTACTGCAGAGGATTCCGACTGAGGGAACCAAGGGGTCATTACTAGCGAACCTTCGGCCTTGGAACTCTCCCACCCCCCCAAACCTAAGGATGGGCAGTGTCTGCATAAAACTGGAATCAGAAGGGAACGCAACATTGAAAAGAGAAGCTACTACAACTATGAATGGAAAGGAGCAAAATGCGAGATCCTGTCTCATCTTGGAGACCTGATCAGGAACAGAAATGCCAAATGAGCAGCATGAAAATAAATGAACGGCTATGGAGATGGTACATGGGCCGAAAATAGCTAACCAACCAGAGAGTAAAGTTGATGACAGGACTGAGAATGACTCATGAGACTGGGAAACATCTAAGCTAGCGTTTCTCAACTGGGGCAGTACCGCCTCCCAGGGGGCGTTCAGAGGACGGCAGAGGGCGCTGGTGGAAATGTTTACAAAAGGAGGGTGCTGAGATTCCTTTGGGGGCGTTTGCTCGAAGGTAAACTTTACACCTTAAATGCACAACAATACCAATTTAGACTTTGAACAACTTGCTAAAAACTGTATTGTGTAACATTAAAAGATGCTTGGCTACATCTGTATTGGTGGTAGCTCTCCTTCTCTTCAGTCTTTCTGTTAGCTTTTGACGCAGCTCGCGCTCCTGCTACTAGTAGCTTCACCACATCTGTTCCGCGTTACACCGGCTGATGACGTTGCTGTGATTCACTTGTCTGGTGTCTGATTTTCAAATATTTTATGTTTTATTGAGGATTTTTGTACGTTTTGGCAGGGCTGTGATCATGTCAGAGCAGCAACTTATATTGAAAAGTGTTTTAATGTTCATCTGATTACTGCAAGCATCCATGGAAGGACAACGAAATATCGCTCTTATAAACATGCAATTACTAAAATCACGGGTAACACTGTATTTGAAGGGGGGTGAATAAGACTGCCATGACACCGTCATAAACATGACATAACACCTGTCATGAACATCAATAAGTCTTCATGAATATTTATGAAGACTTACCGAATGACATAAAGCAGTGGTCCCCAAACTTTTTCCTGTGAGGGCCACATAACTTTTCCCTTCTCTGGTGGGGGGCCGGAAATTGTTGACCGGCGGGGGGGTCAACAATTACTGGTTGACAATCACTGGTTAGTCCCAGTGAAACGGTCACTGGGACTAACTGTATATATTCCATTGAGGGAATGTAACTATAATATATTCATTTCTCATATGTTAACATAAAGGCTCGTTTTGAAGTATAAGTTGCTACTTACAGGCATTGCTTCGAAGAATTCAACCTGGAATGCGGGGTTCATAACAGACACATGTGTTCATCTGCTCTACCGCTAGCAAACAACCGTACTGATTAAATAACATAAAAGTCAAGCAGTTCCCTAAAAGTCCAACAGTTTACAGGACACACTTCCTGCTAAAGAGCCCCCTGGTGGTTGAAGAAAAATCCACATATAAACCGGAAAATACAATAAATGAAAAAAAAAAATCTGAATGCTCTCTGGTATT
>NW_015117459.1:16647-17487 GCF_001443285.1 Poecilia latipinna
CTGAAATAAAGCAAAGCAAGTAGGACACGAAATAAAGATTTCATTAAGCTTTATTACACTGTCAAATGATTTAATAGACTCATAATTTTTTTTTAAATCAACTAAAATGGAAGACATAGCAGCAGTTATGAATATGTCATTAAGTGTCATTACAGTGTCATTAATATTATCTTTTACTTCAAGTAAAATGAAACAAGTAGCAACAGTTAAGATGTCATTAAGTGTCATTACAGTGTCATTAATATTAACTATTACCTCAAGTAAAGTGAAACAAGTAACAACAGTTATGACAAAGTCATTAAGTGTCATTACAGTGTCATTAATATTAACTTTTACCTCAAGTAAAGTCAAACGAGTAGCAACAGTTATGAAGATGTCATTAAGTATCATTACAGTGTCATTAATATTATCTCTTACCTCAAGTAAATTGAAACAAGTAGCAACAGTTATGAAGATGTCATTAAGTATCATTAATATTATCTCTTACCTCAAGTAAAGTGAAACAAGTAGCAATAGTTATGAAGATGTCATTAAGTGTCATTAATATGAACTCTTATGTCAAGTAAAGTGGAACAAGTAGCACCAGTTATGAATATGTCATAAAGTGTTATTACAATGTGATTAATAACTTACCTCAAGTAAAGTGAAAAAGTATAGCAACAGTTATGAAGATGCCATTAAGTGTTATTACAGTGTCATTAATATTAACTTACGTCAAGTAAAGTGAAACTAGTAGCAACAATTATAAAGATGTAATTTAGTATTACAGTGTCAAATGCAATGCTAACAGAGTTATTGATATTAAGTCTTACCTCAAGTGAAGTGAAGCACACTGGAGAA
>NW_015117460.1:0-1925 GCF_001443285.1 Poecilia latipinna
CAGAACCAGAACCAGAACCAGACATCCTGGACTGATAATCACCAGAATATCGGAGCTGCATTTGAACGCAGCACCATCAGAGCCTGTCTGTCCTGAAGCATTGTGGGAAACATTTAACCCAACAGTCAGCAGGTTTAAATCGTCCAGAATCTGAAATAAACGGCTGGATGGAAACTCGATGCAACGAGCACAACATTATGACCAGCAGCTGTCCCTCAGGTTGGACAACAGAAAGTCCAATAAAGCCACCATGAAGCCGGTCTGATACATCGACTCGTCACCATGGAGACCAACAGGACGAGGAAGAGGAGGAAGAGGAAGGGCTTTCCTAAAC
Organism: Poecilia latipinna; assembly: GCF_001443285.1. NCBI lineage: Eukaryota > Metazoa > Chordata > Actinopteri > Cyprinodontiformes > Poeciliidae > Poecilia > Poecilia latipinna. The sequence goes on from NW_015117460.1 coordinate 335, forward strand.
ATTTCCATTCTGTAACTCCGGAGGAATCGTTGCTGTCAGTGTGCTGCAGATTGGCTCTGATGGCACCGTTTAATGACCCGGACTAACACACACACACACACACACACACACACACACACCTACACACACACACACACACACACAAGGTTCATTATAGCAAACATGACATTCAGATCTTGCAGAATAGGATGTGTGTGTTAGTGTGTGTACCAGGTTTTCATATCCTTATGGGAACCTATTTCTGTCTACAATGTGGGGTTATGGGGACCATTGCTCCTCGCTCCTTCTTGGTCCCCATGAGGGAAATTGCTGTTTTGGGGTTAGTGGTTAGGTCTGTGATGATTAGCGTAAAGGTTTAGGGTTAGGCTGTAGAAATTAATGGATGTCAATGTGAAGTCCCTGCAAGTGATGAAAACACGACTGTGTGTGTGTTTGATCAGCCCATTGAACAACTTCTGTTTCTCTGTAGTGAAGTTTCTCTCCATCGTCTCCTGGGACCCTCCAGCAGACGAGTTTCTGACGCTCTTCATCCTCTCCTCCTCTTCCTAATAATAAATCAACCTGAGAGCCTCATGATGACGAAGACCAACCCACTGATGGGACATGATGGCAATAAGGAACACTGGGAACAACCGTTGTGTAAAGAGAAACTCGCTGCACCAACATATTTCATGTTTTACTGAAGCAGAAGCTTCTCCAGGGTGGGGGGCGCCCCGCCCCTTATTGCCCCTGAAGCTGCCACAGGCTGGGGCAGAACAGGCTGCACAACCAGGCAGCTGCTCTTAGAAACTCACTCAGCTGAACATCAAGACTGGATAATCCACAAATTATTCTGGATTCTTGTGGCTGTTTGCTGAGAGGAAGAGCAGAAGGACGGGATCAGCAGCTGCTTTGGTAAATCACAGTCCATCTAGATCAGGGTGTCAGACTCCAGTCCTCTGCTGTCCTGCAGGTTTTAGATGTGCCACAGGGACAAAACTCTGGAATGAAACGGCTTCATTTCCTCCTCCAGATCTCCAGAGCCTGTTCAGGTGGCAGCGGTTTACACCTGTGGTCTAGAATGTGAGTCCAGAATGACCTCCATCATCCTAAAGCAGCTTTTATTGAAGTGAAACAGAGAATTTCTGCTGCCGCTTTAAGCCGTTATGTCACTGCAGCTCCATCAGAACCGGGTCCGATTAGGTCCAACCGGAACCAACAGGTTCTGGAGACAACACCCCTTGTGACAGGAAGGGGCGCGGCTCCTGCAGCAACCAGCAGCAAGTAGGTTGGTTTCTTTGATCCTTTGTCTTTATTCTTGATGTAACACCAACGGCCACATGAATCATTCTGAATCTGAATCTGGACTTTGGTTCCGATTACCAGCCGGGTTTGGTTCTGGTCACAGTTTGAACTCATTTATCTTTGCTAAGAACAATGCAGCAAAGAATCGGCTCAGAGAGAGCAGCCATACTTAGTGAGGTCAGGCAGGGTCAGGGGGCGGAGCCTGGATGGACAGATGGACTGGAGGGGCGGAGGGGTGGAGGACAGGAGGAGAGGAGGAGTGGAGGACAGGAGGGGTGGAGGGGGGGGGGGGTGGAGGGGAGGGGGG
>NW_015117460.1:5697-9782 GCF_001443285.1 Poecilia latipinna
ACACACTCTCACACACACACACACACACACACACACTCTCACACACACACACACACACACACACTCTCACACACACACACACACACACACACACACACACACACACACACACACACACACACACCTGAGCTCAACATGGAAGCAGAGCTGATTCTGCCTGAAGCACCGACTCCATCAGCCTGGTGAACAGAAACTTTCTGCTTCTGGAGAATCATAGAGCTACAAACACAAGATCTGCAGATCAGGAGAAACTTGGAGGAGAAATATTCATGAAAATGTTTTTAAATTCATTGTTGCTGTGATGGAAGTTCAGCTATTCACGTCGTTCATGTCCGAAGCAGGTCTGCGTTTCATCCAGATGTAATGAAGCTGTAAAGCTTCCTGTCCTGTGGTACCGAACAGAACCAGCAGTGGAAGCAGGACATTTATTACCGAGGAGAAATATCCTCCCAGATGGGTTTCTGAGATTAGAGCTGATGAGGCAGTGTGTGTCTGAGGGGATTTCTGTGTGTGTGTGTGTGTGTGTGTGTAGGGAGCAGGAGGAGGGAGAGAGAAATGCACAGTCTGTCATGTTAACGACTGAAAGTCCTAATCTAGAATCTGATCCCTTTGAAAGGAGAATTTTCTGTCATTTCTTCCTGTTTGCTTCTGGATTTATTTAGAAATTGTTTTCTAGAAGCTGCAAAAAATCAAGAAAACATGAAATTTCATCTTTATTGTAGAGGGTTATGAATCTGTCAGCTGACTAACCAGAGCTTCTTCCTCTGTGACCGGCAGAGTCTGAACCTGAATCCGGATCAGATGGTCGGTGTGCAGCTGGCGGGCAGCGGCCTGCAGTGACGTAGCATCCGGTCGGTTCTCTGACGACGTTTGCTTTTGTTTTGCCTTTTCTGAACATGTTTAAATTTAACCTGAATCATTTTTAATCTGTTTGTGATTTTTATTTTTAACACGGGATGAAAGCTTTCATTCTGCTCTTCATCATCTCCTCCTCTTCCTCATTTTGCTGCGCGCGAACGGACGGCTGCGTGCACGCGCACATGCACTGCGGACACATTCCCTCATGACTACTACACCTCCACTACAACCAATCAGAACACAGAACCAGTGAAGAGATGTCAGTCAGCCGAACCGCTGCGGATCTGACCAGAACCATTTGGACCCAGAGAAGCTGCGCATGCGCAGACCGAGCAGCCCAGTCCTGAGCGGGTGAAGGCTCCTCAGCCTCATCAGATTACAATGATTCATTTCCTGGGAACCAAAATAAAACACACACACACACACACACACACACACACACACACAATGCATTAATAACAGCCTCACCGTCATGGATGTCCAGCTCCTCTTCCTCCTCCTCTTCCTCCTGGATGAACTGATGGGAGCTGAATGACAAGCCGGCGCCCCCGCAGATCAGCAGCTTTTCCAACTCCCCCCCCCCGTCCCCACGTCCACAGAGGACAGATTCCTCTGCCGATGTTCTGGGGATGAAAAGGCAGAAGCGCGTGCGTGTGTCACGTGCACTGATAAGAAAGGAACCCCGGAGATCAGGTGTAGCTGTTCAGGTCAGAGGAAGCCTTTCCCACTGATCCACGGACAAAAGAATGCGTGGAAAATTCCAAACAGCTCTTCCCAGTTAGCCCCCCTCCCCTCCTCCCCAGAGCCCGCTCCACGCGTGGAAACGCCGCCTCACCGAGAGTCCCCGGGGACAGATCCACGGCGGTGGAGCCGGGCTCCCGCAGCTGAATCCCGGAGAGTGTCCTTGAGCCGAGCCGCTCTCCGCTGGCCGCGTCTCCCTGCTGAGGCTCCTGCAGACCCACCGGCCCGCTGTGAAGACAAACCCAGAACCAGAACCTGAACCAGAAGCAGGACCAGGACCAGGAGCTCCGCAGGATTCCGGTCCTGGTTCCGTGCGCGCCGCTCCACAGGGACGGGAAGCGGCTCCTCCTGTTCCTCCGGTTCGGGCAGTTCGGGAGGTGTCCGGCTCCCCGCTCCGCAGCTTTTCGGATCCAGTCCCCGTTAATCCGCTCCGCTCCGCGCTGCAGCAAATGCAGCAGATGCAGCTCGCTGCAGCAACTTTCTCCCGCAGCCAGAGATGCAGCCCCGGCTCGGCGGAGCCGCCGCGCCGTCACAGCCCGGGATGATCCGGCTCCGAGCTCCGCGGCGTCACTCTCCCATCACTCCACCATCCACGCAGTAACATCCAGCCTTCCTCCCACGCGGGCTTTTCCACGGACATCCAAAGTTAGAATCTGAGCCCGGAATCCTGCGCTGTTCCCGCCGGATGGAGGCGGCTGCGGGCGGCGGAGGGAAGGACACACCCATCCAGCTCCATCTGTCCGGGAGGAGGGATCCTCCGCGGGAGATGAGGACAGATCTGCAGTCAGCCACAGCGCAGCAATGATGAACATCTGAAAAGTGTGGCGGGCGTCTGCAGTCAGCATCTACAGAATGAACATGTTTCACATCCTTCTTTGCTAAAAGCTCAGACTACCTCCATGAACATAACATCTGGACTTTGACTAGGCCATTCTAACCATCAGGGTGCTGGAAGGGGCCTCAGGTGTCTGACAGCTTTTCTTCCAGAATTATCCTGATTCATTGAGCTAAAGATCAGTTCACAGTAAAACCCAAAGTCGCCTCCAGAACTCCTGGCAGCAGCAGGTTGGGTCAGAACCGGGTCAAAGCGCAGTCAGCACAAATAGTGTCAGGATGGGGATTTTTGACAAAAAAGGCAAATTAAAAACCATGAAGGGTTTCTTCCTGCCCATCACAGGAAGATCCAACAAAGGACAGAACCAGTGGATTTCAGATTACTGATGGCTGATCAGAACCAGGAGGAACCAGAACACATCCAGCAGTGATGCACGACCCAAATAGCAGAGAAAACAGCAATAATGAAACCCAAACAGGAGCAGCAGCGCTGACCTAGTTAAAGCAAGAGACATAGAATAACGAGCCACAAAGGAGAAAGTGAGAAATACAAAGCGCAGCTTCAGAGACCGACCAGAACTCACTGCCTCCTTCTGCCTCTCACTGCCCCCTGCTGCCCCTCACTGCCTGCTTCTGCCCCTCACTGCCTCCTTCTGCCCCTCACTGCCCCCTGCTGCCCCTCACTGCCCCCTTCTGCCCCTCACTGCCCCCTGCTGCCCCGCACCCCCTCTGTCCTAGTAAAACTAACATTTCCAACAGTTTGGGAGATTTTAAACATTCATTTTCAGTTACAACAAGAAATGAAAATTATTATTATGATCATAAATCTATCATGATTAATGATAGCTGATATAATAAATGCTCTGCAGAAAGCAGCAAGATGAACACAGTGGCCATGCCAGGCCACCAGAACCACCAGGATCCGATTTGCTCTGAGCTTCAAAGTTTAAGAGCTGCTTCATTCAAGAGCCTGGAAATCTGGATGTAATTTAAGCAACTCATGAATTATGGAAAAGAAGAAGGAATGTGTATGCAGAGCACAAGGCGCCGAGTCGCTGAGTGGAGAGATAATCAAAACGCTTTCAGGTTTTCAGTCCAGTCAGAACCCGGTCAGAACCTGAAGGATCCCTGGCCTTTTTCGGAGCCGGCGCTCTTCAACTTCCTTCTGTTGTTCCAACAAAGCAGAACCTAAAGCTTCCTCTGAGGCGGTTCTGATGGTTCTGGACTGGAGCCAGCAGCCATGAAGCCCTGCTGTCATGAACGGAACCGGGCCAGAAGGTTTGGGTCTGGACTGCAGCGGGTCGGTACCACACAGCAAATTCAAAAGTGTTTTATGTTTTGGTGTTAGTAGACTTTGTGGAAAAGCAGAGTGAATTTTACTCTAGTAGAGTCGCTTTCTGTTGCTGTAACTGGGGTGTATATTATTAGTAGTTAAAATCCAGTGTTAAAACAAAGTGTTTCCTATTAAATCTAGAGGTGTTAAAATGGAACCAATAACTCTTGACCTCTGAACTCTGAACTCCACCAGCGGCTCTAAACTGAAGGAGTTCATCCACTGCCTCCGCCCAGAATCACAGATTCCCACAGAAGCCAAATCACTTCAGGACTATTTACTCTCCACATGTCTGAGTTATTTACTGCGCTTGGTAAGT
>NW_015117460.1:12905-17483 GCF_001443285.1 Poecilia latipinna
AATTTTACACTTAGAGTCACATTCTGTTTATGTAACTCTGGGTTGTATATTATTAGTAGTTAAAATCCAGTGTTAAAACAAAGTGTTTCCTTATCAAATCTAGAGGTGTTAAAATGGAATCAATAACTCTTGACTTCTGACCTCTGAACTCCACCAGCGGCTCTAACACTGAAGGAGTTCATTCACTGCCTCCAGAATCACAGATTCCCACCGAAGCGAAGCGACGGAAGCCAAGTCATTTCAGGACTATTTACTCTCCACATGTCTGAGTTATTTACTGCGCTTGGTAAGTTTTTTCTGAGATGGTTTATAACTATTATTTTGAGTTGAGTTCAACCTGTATGACAGAGGGCTCGGTGTTAGCATATTTAGCTTAGCATGCTGAATGTTAGCAGAGTATTTGTTGGAAAAATATCGAGCCGGTGAAGATTTAATCAAATTACTGGCTAACTTGAACAGATCCGTAATAATCTGGAATATGTTTTTTCATGATCTTGAACGTTTACATGCATATTGGTCAGATTTATCAACCTTTCTGATCGATTTTTTTCCTTTGAAAAAATGTAAAAGGCTTTTTCACGTTGAGAGCATTATTCCCGCTGTTGTGTCTTCTTATATACGTTTTGCAGCATGTTTTAACCCTTTTATTGCCTTTTTGTATATATTAGAACCAGTCTGGTTGAGGATGAATCTCCAGTCGTCAGCCTAACCTCCCCCTCCTGATCCCTCCATGGATTCTTCGAAGATTCAAGCTCCAAAAATGATTATGTAAGTGTTAATATCTGTGAAACTCCACATTTCTCTAATGGAGGCTTGTTGTTAGAGTTGTAGTAAAAATGTATTCCTTCGTTCCGTTCCTCATTGTTCTGTTTTTGTTTGTTATGATCCAGAGACCAACACTGGCTGTAGTACTCAGAGACTGAAGACGGTCCGATGCAGTAGAGGAGCTTGTTGGTGTCTCTGGCCAAACATCACGAACAGCCCAACAACCTGAAGACAATCTGTTAGTGATGGACATCTCTCTGGTGGAGTGCAGAGAGGATCTGTCTCTTATCAACAGAAACAGAAACTGGATAAGAAATGATGGATCTGAATATCAGGTTGGTCTGTTATGTACTGTAATATCTGGCAATCTACTTGTTAAAAGAAAATTTACTCTATCAAATATTACATGAACTGCATGCATTGATACAGCCTTTTCTTTCTACACCTTGTACTTTGAACAATTTCATGCATATTGTATTGAAGAAAAATGTATGAGGCATACTGCATTTTGTATTGCACAGCTGATATGTCAGACCTTTTAAAAAGCAATATGTGAAGGAAAGTGACTTGTGAAACATGCACATTATTCCACGTTGTAATATGTTGTGTAATTATGGTGCACATTTTGAAATAAATGCATTTGAGAAAATCATTGCCTCTTTATTATTAAATGTTTATTTTCCAAAGAATTTTTAAAAGTTCAAAACAATAAAATACCTATTTAATATTAATTACAAATAACTCTTAAGAAGTTAAAGAAGTACTCTGTGAGAGTTAATATTAAGATCTAACACTGAATTAGTGTCAGTAAGTGTTAAATGATTAACTCCAGCAGATTTGATATCTGACACTTTATTAGAGTTAAGGTATTAACTCTCCAAAAAGAGTTAAATTAACACTTTCTGCTGTGGACCCATATAGACACTTTAAAAGTGTTGAAATCAAATCTCGGAGTTAATCTGGGCCTCCTGGATTTGCTGTGCAGGTTCTGAAACAGTCCTCGGTTTTAAGCATCAACTTCTATTCAGGGGAAATCTGGGCTGTTCCTATGGCTGGAGGTCAAAGGTCAACAGCTGCTGCTTTACCCCAGACTCTGATAGGAGCAGTGAAGCTATGAAGGACGTCTGCTGCTGGGGTTGGTCAGCAGAGCCTTTCGGACCTGCAGCAGATGAAGATGTTGGATCTTTCTGGTTGCATCTCCAGTGTGTGTCAGCCAGGCAGGAGGATAGAAGCTTCTGGCTGAAAGGCCCCCAGTGACTCTGGGTCAGCAGAACTGGACTTCACTGACCGGATAACAATTTTCTTCTCTGCTGCGGTTCAACTGACCCTCCGTCCAACTGTGGACCCACCGCAGTCCACAGGAATTCATGGAAAACCCAGCTGCAACCTTAACCCTTTGAAGACGAGGTCTAAATGGCCATCACGGCATGGAGTCTCTCTTCTCAGTGCGTCAGCGCTCGGTATGAAGCCATGTAGCGATAGCTAGCAAAACTACTACTAACCCTGCGCACACCACGAACTCTAACAACACACTTCTAGTCTAAAAAACCCATCGAAACACTCTTAGTGAAATCCACAGCATGGCTGCGCCCTAGTCTCCGCGTGTCTCCATTCTACCTAGCAACAGACCGTCAACACATGTTCATTGGTTGTTTCGAAATGTGGTACATTTAGACCCCACAAAATAAGGCAGAAATGATCGATCTTATTTCTGGCTTTATTTTGAAGTAAATAACCACAAAACCAATATAAAAACACCACTTGTATAAAGTCCGTGCTGTCCAACAGAGTCGAAATGAAAACTCGGTATGCGTCCATGTTATTACGAAGCCTTATTAATGAGTCACATGCTTGTACGCCGCACGGCGGGCAGCGACTACAAAGGGTTAAAGGTTAGAGCAACAGAAGAACCGTGGAGTTCATTGCTGCTGTGACGACTTCATGGAGGGTTTTTATTATCTGACAAATCTCAGCTGGACACACACACACACACACACACACACACACACACACACACACACACACACAGCAACAGAAGAACCTGCTGCAGCTGGTTCTTCTGAACTGTTTCCTATTGTTGTACGGTTGATTACTCCTTGTAAAAAGGCCAATAATTGATATTTCTGGTTCTTTAATTAACATAAAACAATAAAGGGATTAAATGTCTGATGCAGATCTGCCAGTGGAGCCTTTGTTTGTTTTCCAATGGAGGAAAAGTCAGATCTGAGCTCCAGAGGATTCTGTCTTTGAAAGCAGTTCTGCCCAGCAGAGTCAGCAAACTTTATTTTCTCTTCATAGACGTAGTTAGCAAAGCTGCTGGAACCGCGTTGAGTCAGGATTTCATCACTCGCTCTGAAATTCAAAGAGCTCTGAGGAAGACGAACGTATCGCAGCATCACGCTCTGCTGAAGCTGTCGGCTCACATCGCCCAGAAACAAGAGGCAGACTGGAAACAAAAGGCCGGTTCTGGCAGCTGGGGTGAAGGGATCCAGTCCAGACTCGGCAGCTGAACCTTCAACATGGCCGACACCTCAGAGCCAACACCAGCAGAATGCTGAGACAAGATGAAACCAAACGTCTTCAGCTATAAATATCAAACATATTGTCCAGTCTGAAGGAACCCAGCAGACGTCTCTGTCGTGATCCGTTTACGATCAGCTAGTTTTTCCTGTTTTCTTTTTGTTTTCATCGGATTTTCCCCTGATTACCATCAGCTGTTTTCAGTTTGTTGATTGTGTGCTGTTTATGCTGGACGACCGTAGTCTTAGAAAGCATGTTTTGATGTACAGCCATCGACTACCGGTGTTGGTCATTAGAAGCCTTTATTCTGCTCAAGGTGGTGAATTCTCCTGATGACGGTCTCAGGCCCTCAGGAAAACCTTTTCTTTGCCTGGTTTGGATCATATTCTGCTCTCCATGGCGGGAGCTGAAGCAGAAGCTACTAAATAAAACTGCTGTTGGTTTACATTTTCAACTGAATCTGCGGTTTTTCATTGTCAGCAGAGAGATGAGGAACTAAATTAGGAATTAAGGATCATGGATCAACCTGGACCTTCAGACCAGAACCTGCTGGATTCAACCCAAACCCCTTAATGTGAGAAGAACCACAGAAGCAGAGAACAGAACCGCGATGCACAGATTTAAAATCCCAATAAACTACAGAAGCCTGACAGGAAGTGAGGTCACGTTACAGCTGCTGTGAGGAGCGCTGTGGAGGGTCAGGGGTCGTTTATGTGAGAGTGGCGCTCTGTGGGACGTTTCTCTATCTTTGCTACACACACACACACACACACACACACATCTCGCTGCGCAGATGTTAGTAACCTTTTAACTTCTGGGGAATAAAAGCTGAGCTCGTCTCCAATAATCCACCAACAGACACGAACCTTGGTGAACCGGCTAACCGCTAACGGCTCAGTGGGCCCCCTGCTGAGAGGAACTGCTCCTGAAGCCAAGGTGTGTGTGTGTGTGTGTGTGTGTGTGTGTGTGAATGTGTGTTCAGTTAAACCTGTGCTGGCGACGGGAGGATCACCTATTAGTTCCCTCTTAGCTCCTCTCCTCTCGCCCCTCGTCCATCATGGCCGCCATGTTGACACGGGCGCCGCGGGCCAATCTGGTCCAGCCTGATGTTCCACCACCCACTGACAGCATCTCTGTCTTCTGGAGGAAAATGTCTCCTTATCGCTGGGACAAAGCAGCAGAGCGACACGCCGAGCCGCAGTAAAACCAGGTACTGAGGTCCGTGTGTGTTAGCACACCAATTTACAACTTAGACACCATGCATGTTATTGGACCTACGGAAATGTCGCGCAG
>NW_015117461.1:0-17459 GCF_001443285.1 Poecilia latipinna
ATCATACACCTTTTCACGGAAATCAGCTGATTATGATCGGTGGCCAATCGATCGGCACACCTCTAGAGTTAAGTCATACATATGACAATCTCATGTCAGTCCTATGCACAACCCTTGAAATGAAGTGTTACCAAAATGATTTCTGCTAATCAGAGCCAGCTAATCAGAACATTTACTGATTCAAATCTCTGGCAGATTGATTGGTGCATCTGTTAAACCCCAGACTAGCCTTATGGGACTACGTCAGCTAGTGGTCTTTTGGTCAGGCCCTGAGCAGTCAGTTTAAGGAAATAATCATTGTCTAGGATATTCGCATAAAATGGTTAAAATTTTACTTAGTTCAATGTTTTCTAGGTGGTCAAAGTTGGTGCTAATGGGGAGGTGGAGACTGTGGAACAAGAAGAAGGAGTAGAAGCCCACTCTGAGGAGGACGAGGAGGATGCGGAGGTGGGACAGCAGCTCCTGGAGGAAGGAGAGGAGGCTGCCCAGCCTGCAAACCATCACCATAACTGGGCTAAAGACCCAGACTATCAGCCTCCATCTGGGGGGGTCAAAAAGGCCAAGAAGGTAAAGCATTCCCATTCTAAAAGACCAAAAAGTCCCCCTGTGCCTAAACTAAAGCTGCTGCTGTGCAGGGGAAGAAGAGTCGCCTGCGCTACGCTGAAGGAGACAAGGACATGGACGTCAGCGTGTACGACTTTGAAGAGGAGCAGCAGGAGGGCCTTCTGTCTGAGGTCAATGCAGAGAAAGTAGTCGGCAACATGAAGCCTCCAAAGCCCACAAAGATCAAGAAGAAAGGTACCTGACAGTAAAGCTAATGTTTCCTCATTCTTTCATTTTTGTTTCTGATGTCAAAGGACTGGTCCTTTAATGTCCTTCCATTGTTCTCTTCCAGCACAGCTCTAGTAGCTTTCAGCTGTTTTAGAAGTGGAACATGACTTCTTTTTCAAATATCGCATAGTAGAATGTTATTTTTTTTAAACGTTAACAGTTTATAATGTGCTTTACAGCTAATAGACAGCTTGTTGTTCAGAGTTGTGCTGCAGATGCTGAACTCAGCATTTTCTGAAAGCTTTGGGAAGATGGTGTCCCTGAAAGCTGTGTGTGTGTGTGTGTGTGTGTGTGTGTGTGTGTGTGTGTGTGTGTGTGTGTGTGTGTGTGTGTGTGTGTGTGTGTGTGTTAGGGGTGAAGAAGACTTTCCAGTGCGAGCTGTGCAGCTACACATGTCCTCGTCGCTCCAACCTGGACCGGCACATGAAAAGCCACACCGATGAGAGACCCCACAAATGTCACCTGTGTGGAAGGGCCTTCAGGACAGTGACACTGCTGAGAAATCATCTCAACACACACACAGGTTGTAAACACACTCCAGAAATGGATTTAACTATTGTTGTTTTTTTGCCTGTCCAATAGTTGGATGAAGCGGTCCAGTCAAAGCTTCACCTGCCTGAGCCCGCCCTGCTCCACCAGCCAGCACACATTCCACAGCCTGCTGCTAGCATCACCAGCTCAACCTGGCTCAGCTATCACTTCTTCACTGGAAGCAGTCATTGCTTCTTTAAAAAAATATCAATTGGATTAATATCTCAGTGTTTAAGTGTTTTAATATTCGAACAGAAAACATTTGATGCTGCCATGGAAGCAGCATCAGACAGTGACCACACTGAGACATAGGAAGAGTCCACTCTGGACTGGCCATCAGTCACCATACAAATTTCGCTGCTGTTTATTAAATGCTCATTGTTAAGCAACAACTAAAGCTAAGTCTTAACAACTGCTTTTAGCATGTAAGAAAATCCTTAAAAAACCACTAGAGATGGCTAGACAGAAGCAAAACAAGCTGGGAATTCAGCTCAACTTAAGGCACTTTACAAAAAATATAATTTCTGTCTAATCATACATCCATTCCAACTAATCCTAGTTATCAAACTATAGATCAAGTTCAGCTTATTATTCAAATTAGTTTGAAAAGTTTCCTGTCTAAGGAAACCCAGCAGGTTGCAGCCAGTCATTGCCTTACAGCATTCTCTCCTCCTGGACCAGCATGTAGCGACAGTGGAGAGGAAAAGTTCCCCTTTAACCAGAAGAAACCTGCAGCAGAACAGAACCAGAACTTGGCTCAGTACCAGCAGCTATCTGCCACCATCTACTGGGAGTTTGAGGAGATGGAGCAAAGACACAAAAAGAAAGAAAGAACTGATCCAGGAATATTTTATCTGTTAAAGAAAAGTAAAATGTTAACAGCAGGAGACACTCAAACACAGCAGTTAGTAATAATTATTTGCTAAACCATAGCTAGCATTAGAAAGTTTTTCCTATTTCTGCTACCTAGTGGTAGCAGTAAGATATTACAGTCAAGAGGATATAAAGTTGAAATTATCAGAAATCATGTTGATGGGCATTTCAGTTTTGACATTCAGCTTTAGTTTTATTTAGTGACACTGAAAGCAGACAGGAACAGGAAGCTGTGTGGTCCTTCTCTTCCAAACAAACATTTTCCTTCAGGTTTAGCTCCCGTTGCTATTAGCAACATGTTTCTTGCCCCTGCCGAAACAAGTGATCAAACTTCTGGATTAACTTCAGCAGTGAATGTGTGGTTTCAGACCTGGGCAGGATGGAGCTGCTAGTCATGTTTATGCACTCAACCACAAAAACTTCTTCTGGGACCATTTTGTTTTGCTTTCTTTTTTTCTTTCGTATTTCATTTTGATTGACGTCGTTTTCTAACAGTATTTGTTTGACTGTTGGCTGTTTTTGTTTAAATTTATGACAGTAAATATAAATCATCGTCTCAACAGGTGATGATAATGTCTGAGTGGAGGTTTAACACTCACATGTTCTCTGCATGTTGATGCAGGGACTCGACCACACAAGTGCACAGACTGTGACATGGCCTTTGTGACCAGTGGAGAACTGGTGCGTCACCGTCGCTACAAACACACACATGAGAAGCCATTCAAATGCTCCATGTGTGACTACGCCAGTGTGGAGGTAGGACCAGCTGCTGTCTACTGGACATGCATAGGGAGGGAAACAAATACACACTGTGTGTATGTGTGTATGTTTTCTAGGTGAGCAAACTGAAGCGGCACATTCGCTCCCATACTGGGGAACGTCCCTTCCAGTGCAGTCTGTGCAGCTACGCCAGCAGAGACACATACAAGCTGAAGAGACACATGAGGACACACTCAGGTAAATCTGACTCACCTATCAAGATGATGGAGGAAACATCTGGAAGGGGTTTTAGTTGCTGTCCTTGTACAACATAGTTTTCTGTCTTTATTTCTAATAATAAATATTTAGTCTAATGAAGAATGTTAGAAAATCCTCCCTAGTTTATTATGTGAACCAAATGCAGCACTTGATCTGTGCTGAGCTCCATTAGGTGACAGTACTCAGGAGTGAACCTGCTGCTTTTCGTTGTCAGGAGAAAAACCTTATGAGTGCTACATCTGCCACGCCCGATTCACCCAGAGCGGAACCATGAAGATGCACATCCTGCAGAAACACACAGAGAACGTGGCCAAGTTCCACTGTCCACACTGTGACACGGTCATCGCACGCAAGAGTGACCTGGGTAAGAACAGCCAGCGTGAAGGAGCCAGACCCGCTTCTCTTCCCTGGGCTCACTCACTCTGTCTGTCTGCATGCAGGGGTTCATCTGCGGAAGCAGCACTCGTTTATTGAGACCGGGAAGAAGTGTCGATATTGTGATGCTGTTTTCCATGAGCGCTACGCTCTAATCCAGCATCAAAAGTCCCACAAGAATGAGAAAAGGTTCAAGTGCGACCTGTGTGATTACTGCTGCCGTCAGGTTGGTCTGTTCTGCTGCTGGCTTGTTTCCAGGTTGGAAGCTGGAGCAAAACAAAGCCATTATATGTTATTTTCATTTAGTTTCAGTTTACTGTAGATGTTTACTTCTTGCTACATGTAGTCTCATCCTTTAGAAGCATTCCTGTTTCTTAGACCAAAAATCCTTAATAAGATCCTAAATCAGGGGTGTTTAGCTCCATGTGTGCTGTAGCCTTTACATGTATGTTAGAATGTGTTGTCTTACATGTATAGTTTTGTTTCCTGCTGAACATGTAAGTCCATAGATTTTTGTAACTTAAATTATTAGCAATCTTAGTCCAAATAATTCTCTTAACAGTACTTATTACATTCTAGAGCTGCAGCTAATGATTACTTAGTTGTCAGTAAATCAGTCTAAATGTAGCATTTTCTGTTCTGAATTTACTAAGATGCCTATGTTGTTACACAAACTCCCACAAATTAAAATAATTCTTCAAAAGTAAGTTTGATGCTTAAAAAATGTAAAATGTGGAGAACCAGAGATTAGGTAACCCAACTCATACCCCCGTCATGAGACAGTCTTACGTGGAGAATACTTTTTATGGACTAATAACTTTATGTGTAACTAACCCCCAAATCAACTTTTTTTTGTTGATTAAGTGTCTAAATCTTGGGTTCTATCTTTATGTTTCTATGTGAATTTCGACATTTTTGTGTAAATTTGTGTAGGTCCTTAATATTTTGTCTAAAACTGACTCAGTGCTGCCCCCTTTGGTCAAACAATGCCTACGATGTTTGACCAAAAACATCGAAGCTACTGCTTCTATTAGTCAGAGTTAGTTATGTTTTATGTATTTATGGTTTTGTCAGTCTTTGAACTCCATGTTGTGAGTCTGATGACTCAGAGTAGGCCACACCCCCTTTGAATGCCAGCCGGCTCCCTGTAAAGCTGTGATGTGTAACTGCTGCTGTGGTTTCAGGAGCGCCACATGGTCATGCACCGGCGGACCCACACAGGAGAGAAGCCGTTCGCGTGCAGCCAGTGTGAAAAGACCTTCAGGCAGAAGCAGCTGCTGGACATGCACTTCAAACGCTACCACGACCCCAACTTTGTTCCCACAGCTTTTGTTTGCCCCAAGTGTAGCAAGACGTTCACCCGCAGGGTGAGACTGCTCCTCCTCATCCTCTCCTGCTGACTGACTGAAGATAAAGAACATCCCGATCACATGTTCTCTTCTTCTGTAGAACACCATGGCTCGTCATTCTGAGAACTGTGGCGGGGAGGTGGAGGAGTTTGAGAACGGAGCTGCCACTCCAAAGAAAGGCAGGAGAGGAAGGAAGAGGAAGATGAGAAGCAGAAGGGATGAGGATGATAGCGGTGAGTCATTTTCAGAGTTGCATGTAAGTAGCAGCAAGATGCTGTGTTCACTCCTCTGATTCCTGTGTGTCTTCAGAAGATGACATCCCCGAACAAGACGAGGGTGAGGATGAGGGTGAAGAAGAAGCAGCACTGCTGCAGGAGGAGGAGGACCTGGAGGGCATGGAGCTAGACCAGGCTCCTGCTGTTATCCCAGTTGTGGCCCCAGAGGAGCCTCCAGTGAAGAGAAAACGAGGCCGACCCCCCAAGAACCCCAAACCTCAGACCCCCAGCAGAGTCGGGGCTGCTTCTTCTGGTGAGCAACACACACTGAAATGACTCCATGGTAAAAACTGGGAATGATGTCAGCAACATGGAGACAGTAGGACTGGGCCATATAATTGGCCACCAATCACAATTAACTAATTTTTGTGAAAAAGTATATGATTGTGATCTCCGATCACTGTCACTATCTTTTGTTGCTAATCACAAAGACCGATCACATGTATCTCAGACTTTGCAGCCTGCAGAAGTCAGTAGCCAAACTCCACCAAGTGTTTGTTTTTTAAATGTCACATTAAATTTGTTGTGTTGACGCATTTTGACACGCTTATTGTTCCGTCGCAAGACACAAACTTCCCCATTCACTCATGTGGAGCATTAAAGTTCCACATGACATGGCTTAGATGCTGCGCAGTGAGAATAACTTATTATTTGCTTACATTACTGGCCCTACCACTGGGTTCAGCAGGTTTTCTGGGGGAAATGCTGCTTCTACTGGCCTGTGTGACCACATGTCTTAAAACTCATTCTCTGTGTGTTTTTCAGTAGCTGCCACGATTCAGGTGGAGGACGAGCTGACGGGCGCAGTAGAGAACATCATAGTGAAAAAGGAGGGGGGCGACGCAGCACCTTCTGTGAAGCAGGGAGCGGGCCTGACAGTGGAAGGAGGGGTGGGTGGTGGTGAGGGGGTGGAGGAGGTGGAGCTGACTGTGAACCAGGAAACAACAGCAGCTACTGCTGCTAATGGAGATCTCACACCAGAGATGATCCTCAGCATGATGGACCGCTGAGCAGCAGAGGGTGGAGGCCCCACCCTGTGCTCCACCTGCACCCCTCCAGCTCCACTCTGGTCCAGGCTGAGCTGCTCTCTGACCGTTAAGACTTTTCTCCACTGAATCAATCTGCTTGTTTTGCTACTTTGTCCTACTCAAAGCCACATCCTGTCTGCCTGTGCCCACACACATTTCAGTTCATGTGCACACACAATCCCCCTGTGTGTGTGTGTGTGTGTGTGTGTGTGTGTGTGTGTGTGTGTGTGTGTGTGTGTGTGTGTGTGTGTGTGTGTGTGTGTGCACTAACATCTGAAAACACCAAGTAACAGAATTAGAGTTTTCTGTTGCGCTTGCTGTTTCTCCAGCCTGTCATTAACATCTGACTCTTTCTGAAGGCGGCCATCTTGTGCTGTGACCCTAAAGAGCAGAACCAGAAGCCATGCTATGGTTCTCTGTGCTGCTCTGACTTCTATTTCAGGGTGCGATGTAACATAGCAACACTTTTCCAGTCATTCAACAGTTTTTGTCTGAAATCCAGAGTTTGTCATTTCTTATCCGTTCCTTCGCTGTGGTCTTTAGGGTCTCCATGGCTGGTGGCTCGTTGCTGCTGTTGGTCTGTTAGTTTGGTCCATTTCATTTACTCAGACACAAACAAGGCTGGGGGACTTGGAATAGACTGCTTCTTTATCCTTTATGTTTAGCTCTCCTGTAAGCAGTGTGTGTGTCAGCTTACACACTGCTGACACACACACCCTGGTCCTTAGAGCTACTTGAACCACAGCGTTCTCTGCTGCCTCACAGGCGGGGCCAAGCACCAGTTGGTGAAGCATTTACTCCAAATTGGAGGAAGAAAAGAAAAGAAAAAAAGATTTAAGTCCAGAAAGTTTCAGAAATCATTGGAACAAACTTCTCCCAAAACGTTTTCTCCTGTTTCAAAACTGTGTTTGCCGCCGCCATCATTCAGAGTCCTGATGTTCCCTGGCGGACTGTGATGTCACAGTGTGTGAAGTTGATGTTTTCCCTGATCGAAGCAATCCATCATGTTAGGAAGGTTCTTCCACATCGTGCTCTGCAGTGTGAAGAACCCACTGGGCCTGAGCAACCAGTACCAGCATGGTGGTGTTTGTGAACATTCCACATGTTTTTAGGTGATGAGGTTTTCTAACTTCTAACTTTTCAGTCTCACTTCCTGCTCTGCTGCCAGCAGTCATCACACAGACCAGCTGACCTGGACCTGGACCTGAAACTGGACCCAAACCCAGACCTGGACATAAAACTGGACCCGGACCTGTCTGCTGGCTTCCATGTACATAAACGTTTTAAACCTTCCTGGAAGAAAGCCTTTCCTTTCTGATTTTGATAATGTTTTAAAAAGCGACTAAATGTCTTTCTGGTGCTCTGACTGGATCCTGGTGATCACTTGTGATTTCCAGCCAAAGATCAGCCCAAACTAAACCAGATGAGCCACTTTGTCATTTCCTGTGTGTTATTTTATTGCTTTACACTTTTTATTTTCTAGTTGCCTCTTCACTGTTTCTCCTTTGATTTGGTTATTCTTCCATCTGTAAAACAGTGTCCGGACTGCAGCACCTGATTGGGTGGTGAAGCCCTGTTTGAGTTTTCCTGTTTTTCAAAGGTTCTGTTTGCCATGAGCTGTTTCTTGATTGGTTAGCTGTCCTGTGGTGAGATGAAGCCTTATTGGATGTGTTTGCATGTCAACTTCATGCAAATCAAAAACTCAAAAATCTTTGTTAATAGGCTTCCCTAATGTCATCATCTGCTGTATCTCCAGGAATGTTAGTTGTATGAATCGCTTCAGATATCTGTCCTGTCCTGCAGCTGTTCAGTTCCAGCTACGTCTGGAACCTGTTTCCTACCATCTCTGTTTTCTGCTGTAATCTGAGATCTGCTCCTATAAAATGAAAGCTAATGTGCTGTGTTGCTGTTGGACATCTGGACACAGCTCTGATTTATTTGATCATGTTTTTGGCAGAGAACCTGCCTGTTCTAAATCCAACAGAACCAGAAACGTTGACCATGCCATTTCTTTAGTTACCACTCTGTACAGATAATACTGAACAATAAAATCACTGTAATGGACTTTTGGCTGCTGCATACTTCTGTCCCATCATGCATTTGCTTGGATTCATGTCATATTTATTTATTGATTGATTTAGAACCTAAAGAAGCAAAGTTCTATTTAGCACTGACTAAATGAAATCAGAAACCCGCCCAGTGGTTGGGAGAAGGGCTCCCTCTGTTGTCCAACTTCAATGCTTCAAGTTATTGAAATGTTAGAACAGAATATATTTTATTGATCCCAGAGGGGAAAATGCTAATTTGTTGACAAGCTACTCCAAAGTGTTAAATATTAGTAAATACAAATATATAACCAACATAGCCAAGGGATATAAAATTGATTTTAAAAAAAATAGATGTATAAATTACATCACATATGTGTGATATTTTAATTTAAATATGACCAGAATCTTTTAATAGATAAAATTACAATATGTTTTAAAATTACAGCATGTTTTAACCTATAAATAAATCTATAAATGAGTGTAGACTAAATTTAGAGTTAAATACATTAAGAGCTGTAGTGAAGTTTGATGACTTCAGGCAGGAATGATTTTGCTGAGCTGAGTTTTGGTGTCGTCAGCCTCAGGCTGAAAGTTCTTCATCCGTCCATCATGTCATGGAGTGGATGTCTGAATGATATTAATAAAATTAATAATATCTCCCCTCTTAGTAGCTGAAGACGCTGTCATCTAGCTGCTGCACCTGGATGGTGGAGGGAGTACTGTCAGTAGACCATAAATGTGAAGGTGGATGAGTATTATTATTAGTGCAAAAACTTCACTTAAAGGGACAGTGTTTTTTCCAGTGGCATGATGCTATTTTATAGCACAATCAAATAACTGTTACCTTCAGTTATAAAATTTCTGTATATATCAAATAGAACTTAAAAGGAATTTGACTTGCAATTTATCACCTTAAAATTGGATATCTGCTTCTAAAAACTTCTGCTCTTTGTGACACTCACGGCTCCTCTATAAACCCTTTAGCAAAGTTTTACCAGCGTTTCATGGACAAGTAGCTCCTATAACAATAATGAGCTCATCAGGTGCGCCATTCCACCAGGTGTTTGCTATTTGCTGCTGGCTAGTCTGAAGGAGCTGAATGGGGCAGTGGTAGGGGGAGGTCTGCTCTGAGAGGGGGGAAGCTTGGAAACTGAAACTCCAAGGAGTTTTGTCATCGAAGGTGCTGCTTGGTTGGCCCAGGCGTTCTGCACAGCTGAATGGTTGCTATGGGAGATGAAAGGATTTCTCAAACATGCATGTAATACTTGAGTCAACACTCCAGGTATGTTTTTGATGACGGAATAATATAACATAATGCAAACCTAAAAAGAAAGTCAATTTTACATAAAACTGCCCTGTTATTAAACAAATAAAGGACATTAAAACTCAGCAACAATTTAAGAGGAATGTCAAAATATGCACAATATTCAGTAATAATGAACTTTTTAGATAATACCAACATAGATGGATAAAAATCTTGAATCTATCTGCATTCCAGAGTAAGAAAACCAGTGGACTGTGCTGCCACACACTTCCAACTTGTCACATGATCTGTAAGGTCATATAATGTAGATCTAATATAGAAAATCTGTGTGAAGCCCAACGCTCTGCAGCCTCCACAGAACCACAGAGTTACAGATGACTCCATCTGCAGATGGACTCAAGATTTATTTACATCATTCCTACTCATGAAAATTTCTTGACCTTACTCTTTACTCTTGGCTCCCATTGACTTTTGGATCATATTTATGTTACAATGTTATCCAAAGAAGCTTGAAACTTCCCTCATCTTTTTACAGTTTTCTATACCTGTACGAAAGTGCACATTTCCTGACTGTGGTTTACTGCTTGCTAAATGGAACAGGATGTGTGTCTAAGTTCATGTGCAAAAAGTGCCTGCATGCTGAGCAAAATGTGAAGTATGTTTGTCGTGATGCAGGGTGAGAAACAGAAAGCAGCTCTTCTTCAGATGGCCGTCTCAGGCAGAGAGCAGATCCGCGATCCTCCAGTCCAGGACTGGATCGTTCTTGTACTCTGATCTGATTCTCATCTGGGCGGATGCTAAGCTCAGATCAACACTCAGTTGTTCTGCATTCTGGACTCCTTATGTGGCTCAAGAGAGAAGCTTGGACATTTCTGCTTGAATTCATCACATCTCAGAGCTTGACAGCATGGACTCCATCTCTCAGACTTTGCGAGGTAACATCTAGCACTGTTCATTGTTGTTCTACAGTAGGACACAAACTGGATGGAAAATACTTTTTTTGTTCTCTGTGTACAATCATGCATGCTTTTACTCCTCAAAATTGACATTACTGGGGACAAAGTAAATGTTAAACAGACGATGATCTATGGCTTTGCAGTGTACGTCTTTGTAATCATGTCTAAGGTTATTTCAACTACACGCACAAAAAGGCTTCATGTGAGTAAAATAAAGTTTGTGAAGTAGGACAGGTTCTGCTTATCTGGAAAATATGCATACATGATGTACCACTCATTACACGCATATGTGATGCATCAGTTGAACTTCAGAGTTGAGTCAGCCTTTAGTGTTTTACTAAAGGACGGTTGCTGCGATGTGCCTCCAGCTTTAATTCCACCTCAACACTGACAGCAACTGCCTGAAAAAACAGGACTCAGCATAGCTGGTGGAAAAATGTCAGGACTACTGAGACCAAACAGGTATTTTGATTGTAATTATTATTTCACCAAGACTCACAGACAGATGGATACAAACAGGGAAGAAATGCTGAGGTATCTTTTTTGAAACTTGTTGTGAGGAAGGATCTTATTTGTTGGGTAAGATGAAACATCAAAATATGAAACACCTGAAAACACATTCTGCAATTTTTCCATTCTAACAGTTTTTTCATTTTTTCAGAATAAATTTTGGATTATATATGGAAAATGTTAAATAATATTTATGAAATATAAAAGTAATTTTATAGCATGACCTAAACTTTCATACATCACAAATTCTGACATTATAAGATGGGGGCATAAACATATGAGAGCTTGTATCTGCAGTATGTGATTTGACTTATATTTCTTGCCTTACTCTGGTTCATAATGAATTTATTCAGGCTTCATTGTGAACCTGTAGCACACACACTAATGTTAGCATGTTTGCTCTTTGTTTTGATATGACAGGCTGATAACTGTGAAGTTCCACTTCAGCTTTGTGTAGACAACACTTGTTCTCCTGCTTCCTAAACTTAGAGCTTTGCTTTGAACATCTGTAAATGTAATAACTGGTGAGCATAGCTCTGATCCCCATGAGAAACAATTCATGTAGAGTTGTTTCTCCATGGGTTGAGCTATTCTCAGAGCAGATCACAAAAATACTAGAACCATTTTGGGAGCAAAAATCTACCTGTTTTTGTCTGGCTTGACCGAAGTTCCTGCAGCAGAAACACACATTGGACATAACAAGCCCAGAAAACTTGCCTGGTTCCTGAAAAAGGTCCTGCAGAGGAAACACACCTAAAATGGAGAACAAGGGTTGGAGCCTTGTGGTGAGCCATTTGAAGGGAACACGGAAAATCTGTCCTGTAAAGTTGGAATTTAGTTTCAAATGTTCTTCTTTTTTTTTTTTTTAAGTTATTTTTAATTCATTCATTTATTTTCAATTATTATTTGATCAAGTCATTTGGCTGAATTGTGTTGAAACCAGAGAAAGTCAAATAAGAGCCGTTCTCCTGTTGTTTAGGAATCAGGTTCAGTAATGTGTCTTCCTGTTTCTCTGGGCCTCGAGGTAAACTGCATTTGGTCAAGAGTCAGTGCAGTACAACATGAGCACAATTATTAAACCAGTGAGTATTTTGATTTTGATCATTTTTGGGCAGATTTTCTAGCTCCAAGCTGGTTACACTTCAATGCTTAATGGATTTAATTATAGAAGGTGATGTATGTATGTGTAATGAAAGAGCTGAGAGGCATGGCCGAGGTTAGGAAGGATGAGACCAGAGACCCACTGGACTGAGCCAAGAGACACCTGCTGACAGATCCTTCAGAGGTTTTCTGGACTGATGAACTGAGTGACTCTGGGTGGACCAGGTGGATGGTCCTGTGGTGGATCAGTTAGAGGCACAGAGCTCCACCTTGAGTCTGATGCCAGCAAGGTGGAGGTGGGTACTAGTAGGGCTGGTGTTACAAATGATAAGCTGGTTGGACCTTTTAAGGTTGAAGATGGATTTATAATCCACTGAACTCCTTCTGGACTTTAGAAGACAGGAAGATGTCTGCATCTTTCAAAAATTATTTTATGCTGCATCACTTGCATCCAAATACCCCTCTGTGTAGTAAAGGCATTAAAGATGAAAAACCTATGGCATGGCCCTCCAACTCACCTGATCTGAACCCAGCTTATGCGGTTCAGCCATCCAGCTCTCTGACCAATGTCTGGGAGGCTGTGGATGCTGCTGCACAGAAAGGTGATCATCAACACATCAAGAAACTAATAAACTCCATTAATGAAAGGCTAATAATTGTTAATGAAAAGAAGGGTAGCTCTACTGGTTACTGATTTTATCATTTTTTTTCAATTAAATTTCAGAAATGTTTATTGGAAATAGTTTTTTTCTAGCAGTTTGTTTATAATTATCCCTTAAACAAATCTAAATAAAATAGTGAGTTGAGAAAATGTGTGTTTTTCAGTTAGTGTGTAATAATGCTGCACAATAATAGTTACTAATAATAGAGACAAGTAAATTATCATAATTTACAAAATCATGCAAAGTTGGCACTTTTAATGGACTTTCAATGCAACTTTTAGAGCAACTTTGCTTTGAAATTGTCATTATTTACCAAATGACACTTAATGACAACTGTCATAAACAATCATAAAGACTCCTTTATGTTTATGACAGTGTCATGTCAGTCTTATGCACACCCCTTCAAATAAAATGTTACAGAATAATCAAACCTTAACAGAAACTCAAAATAACCCAGGACATAACAACTGCTTTGTCAGCATCATTTCTGATATTCCAGAGATGTAAAGCAGCCTAATGCTGTTCCCATGACACCTACAAGACTTCTTCGTCTCTTGTTTCTCCAGTCAAAAGATAAGATGATTGGGATAACTTTAATAGGATTCATTTTGCTCCAGTCTGTAACATCCCCAATACTAAACCCAGCCGAGGTTTCAATAAAATCTTATACAGTTTGTTGTTTTTTAACAAGTTTTTCTGTGAAGTTGCTTTCCAAAAACTTTCACAGCTGACTTTTACAGTAACATTTCTAAGCATAGACTTCTCTTACAGTACTTGAGATTTTGTTTGAATCCTGTTAAAAGAAGAGTAGGATGAATTATCTTTTAAAGTTATTTGTTCAACATTCGCCAACTCACATAATGAAGTGTGTAAATGGTAGAAGGAAGATGTGGGCTGACTGAGTGGGCAGAGAACAGTTAGTGTTAACTGTGTCTGCTCTGAGACTGAAACAGAGCCCATGACTGCAGGATCCACACATTTATCTTACCTCTGCTTAGAAAGGAATCTGCCAGCCTGTCTCTATCATGGCATATTGTATGTGTTTGCAGATCAGGTCTCTGAGCTGCTGAAGCCTCATAGAGCCTGCCTGGTGACACCAGTTCTTCTGCACCAGTCAAACCAGTCATGTGGGAGATCAGGGAGCAAGTTTGTGGTAAGTGGCATATAAACTTCATACTGAGTGTAAAAGGGCTTTTATTTACTATGAATGCATTATAGCGAAGATAGAGAATGTTGCTGAGATTGTTGAGAAAATATTTGAATATTTGTTAAAAAATAAATAAATAAAAAAGTCATTCATGGTAACAAACCTTGGCATACAGCCAAGGTTTGGTACCATGAGTTCATCTGTGGTACTTTTCATAAACATCATTTACTTCAGATTAAAAACAAAAGAAAGTGTGTATTGAAAAGGTATGTAAGTATGAAACCATTAGATTTAAAGCATGAAATCTAATTGATAAACTGGAAACTTAGTTGTTATTGTTAAAAAACTACAACTTCAGGCAAATTACTTTAAAAACCAAAGGATGCTAGTCCCAATCATAGCACTGTCTCCTCTGGACAGAAGATGAGTGGAGATGAGAGTGATGTTGATGATTATGATGAGAAGAAGGAGGAGAAAGAGGAGGAGGAGGAGGAGGAGGAGGGTTTTCTGTGGTTTTCATTATCATAGAAAACAACCGACACTCCAAACAGATTACACAGTCTGATAAATTAAAACTTTTACTTAATTTACCTCATTAAAAACACTGACAACTGAAAGCATCCATCCATCCATCCATCCATCCATCCATCCATCCATCCATCCATCCATCCATCCATCTGTCTTCCTCCTCTTATCCAGGGTCGGAGGTCACAGGGGTAGCAGTCTAAGTAAGGAGGTCTAGACTTCCTTCTCCTCATGTCAAAAATAAAACCGCAGATGTCACACTCACTGCTGAACCTTCGGAAATTAATGTTGTAGGAGAAACCTGTGAAGATACACCTTTAAATCACAATGGAAAAACTTACATCATAGTTGTAGCTTTAACAATATAGACACGACTACATTGGTAGTTGACAGAGACATCGGGCAAATCTAAACTCACCAGAAAACATTGCTTTGCTGCTTAACTGATGTTGGAAAATGAACTAAGCTAATGATCAATTAGCCTCACTATTCAGTATATGCATGCACAGACAGCATCTTGGTTTTACACATACTGTTAGAAAAGGGTTCAAAACAAATGATCAAACACACATTAATAAATATTTGCTTAGCGTAGCTAAAAATCAGAAAACTGAAGTGATTTGCTAATGGTTATGGTGCTATTAGCAATATGAGCCAATGGCATATTTCTCCCTATGTTATGTATTCTCACACACTAAACACACAGTAGCTTGCTACACTTAAATTTTTCAACTTGTTAAATAAAGCTGGAATACTTTGAAACATTGTCCTGCCAAATAATCTCAGTTTCCTTGGGCTTCAGGTCACAAACTGAAGCCCAACTGAAAATCCAGATGGAGAATCCAGATTATCTGTCTGGATTTTCTCATGCAGGTGTAAGGAGTCCAGAAGTTACGGCTAAATATTCTACGTTACAAAGGAGGAAATCAGTATCAAGCCATCACACACAATGTTTAATGTCTACATAAAGTTCTTTTCCTGAAATGATGTCAGTTTTACAGCAGTTGTAGCTGACCAAGCAACTTCCAACAAACAACAAAGTTCCTCCTTAGTTCCGTCAATCCACAGAATATTTTCTCAAACATCTTGGGGTTCATCAGAATGTTTTTGAGGAAATAAGAGAATCCTGTTTAGAAACTGTGCCATAGTGGCCATATTTGCCCAGTTGCATGTTGAATCATAAACCTTTTTGTTTTTCAAAGATATGAGGTCAAGTAGTGAATAAATTTCTAGGCAACAAAAATTTTTATCAAGAACATGTTGTTGGTGTTTTTAATAAAACATTAAGGAAACAAATTAGAAATAAAGGGAACTGCAGTGGAGCTGCGCATGAAGAACAGAAACATAAGAATATAATGAAGGGATGAAGAGTTTCTCCATGGTTTGTTATATATTTTATAATCCATATCAATGTAGTAACTCATAACAGGGCCCACTAGCAGTGAGGAGAGGAAACCGGAGCTCAACTATATTAAATACCAACCTGTTTGTAAATTGTTAAAGATCCCTCAAACATGTTAAAAAATAAACTATAGAAAACTTTTATGTCAAGCCCAGGACTAATATGCACAGCACCAACTTGCTCCCAGTAAATTAAAAGACTTTAGCAGCTGATGAGTTAGACGAGTAAGACTGTGGTGAAGACTTTGACGAGAAGAGCATGATTGACTGTACCAGACGCAGCAGATGCATTAACCAGGAGGGGGACACACAGGAAGCTGTCAGTGTCTCACCTGTTCTGTCTCTATAATGACAGCAAAACGGAAACCTAACTGCAGTTTTCAAAAACCTCCTTCTGTTGGAGGCAGCCCTAAAGGCTGGCTGCTTTTCCCAGAGTTCCAGATATGAGTGGGACATTGGAGACCAGCTTGAAGTGTGGTCAGATATCTGGGTCATGAGTTGGTTTTTGAGCAGATGTCTTATTATTCCACATTTTGTGACAATAATTAGAACATAAACAGAAACATGGCCAGCATGGAGAGAATGACTCACCAGATAGATCAGGGGCCTTAATGCAGAGATGTGTGTTCTTTGTTGGAGTAGTTGAAAATGGACGGGAAGCAGAGGTTGACACTTTCCTGCTTTTTCCTTCTAGCTTAAGTTTTCTTAATGTTCCACATAAAAATGTGCAATAGGAACATAAAATATTATTTATTTTTCCAAAGTTTTCTAAATTATTTCACCTTTATTTCTAATCTTTAGTTCTATACTAACAAAAAATGCCTGTGTGCTCATCATTCCATGAATATGTGTGTGAATGTCTGGAGGTAAAAAGGTAAAGAGCTTCAGAACACATCAGTTCTTGCAGATACCTGTTTCAGGCATTTACCTTTATTTTATCTCAAAATACTGTAAAATACGATTTTGAGTCAGATTGAATTCATTGATGATTCCTTTAGAATCTATAAATGGGATTCTGTTTTCATTTGGAATTGCAAATGTTTATTTACATTATCAAGTACATAGTGTTCTACAGAAAATATATTCATCCAGCCCAGTGTCTTTTCTGCTAAATGCCCCATTTTGTCCGGTCTGACCCATCTGGCTGGAATGATCTAAACCACAGAGCCACACACTGTAAATGTAAACTTTGTATTTAATTAAAAATAGTAAGTTGACTTAAATCAAGTCCTCATCAAATTGCTATCAACACTCACTTTTAGTGAGTTATTTGGAATTTGTGGTTGGAAGGTTTCTCCAGCTCACTCTGCTTAAACTGGATTAATTTAGAAACAGTAAGTTTTCTATAATTGTGCTTTTTTTTCTGTGTTGGAGAGTACTGTGACTCAATGCTGCATCCAAGTACAAATGCTTTACTTTAGTTTTTATCTTTTCTGGAGCCAATAGTTTATCTAACCTGTTACGTGACTCATGAAAAGAGACTAATCTCGGCGTTTCCATAAACAGGAGTGCATTCGCACAGCAGAGCATCAGAACAAGCCTCCATATATCATTTTATCTTAAGCTAGGCCAGTGGTTTCCAAACTTTTTCTCCTGGGCCCCCCC
>NW_015117462.1:0-3973 GCF_001443285.1 Poecilia latipinna
CTTTAGAGCATGAAGTCCTTTAGAAAAGTCAGTGACAATAACAATGAAACTGAGGAGCTCAGTTTGAATGTTGCCTTTTCTTTCAACCTTTTCTAATGTGAAACTTCAAACTGTGCATAAAAACCGTTGAACAGACAAAGCAGAGAGACAACCGTTGGTGTCTCTCTGCTTTGTGTCCTTCATGGTGAAACCAACGTTAGAGAGACATTTACGGAGGAGTTTAGATTAAATGTATGAGGTCGTTAATCTGTTTTTTTGTTTTCTGTGCTCTTACATCTGTGAATTGATCTGAGCATGCATCAATAAAAGGAACCTGTGGCGTCTCTAGTGTTGTTCTGCTGCCGGTTCACACCAAGCACAGTTATGTTTCTCTGCCATAAACTGGTTATTGATTCTTTAAAATGGCTTTTGTGTGCCGCCCAAGCAGGCAAACTCCACATATTTCTATCTTGGTTTATCTAGACAGACAGAAAAACAAGAAGTGAGGTCAGGAGAACATTAATTGTTTTACTAAATCAGCTTCAATCAGCTGGAAGGAGAATTTAAATCCATCCTTCTGGACTAAATCACAGAATCTTAACCGTCTCCTGCTGGACATGCAGACTGGGTCACTTTTTTCTAAGATTTGTAACAAGCAGAGTTTGTAACATCTGATCCACCAAACCTGCTTCCTCTCCACCAGGGGGCGACCTGGTCCAGCAGGCGGCGCTCTCCTTGTGCTCTGTGCTCCAGCATCGTGTCAATAAGAAGTGGTGCTGTGAAGAGAACAACAGTCAGACTGAATGTTGAACATCAGCTGCTTTCTCCTGCTGGTTTAAACCTTGTTGGACAGATGGAACATTGGCTGTGGATTATTCTGGCTGCTCTTTTCTCTGGTAAGATACAAAGATCAACATGTTTCCTCCACATGGAGGAGAAGTCTGGAAAGCTGCTGATTGTTCTCCTTTAATCAATCATCTCTATTGATCCATCTCTTCCTCTGTATGTTCTGTTCTTCCCCAGAGTGTAAAGGAGACTCAGTGACGCAGACAGAAAGAGAAGTTGTTGCTGCTGCAGGAGAAACTCGGATTCTGGGATGTAATTATGAGAGCATCTCTGTGACGCCTACATTGTTCTGGTACAAGCTGGAGGAAAACAGTTTTCCACAGTACATGCTGAAGCAACAAACATCGACAACATATAAAGCTCCAGAGTTCAACAGCAGCAGATTTGATGCTGACCTCAATAAAACCAAGAAATCCTTCAACCTGACGATCCAGGATCTCCGTCCGTCAGACTCTGCTGTGTACTACTGCGCTCTGCAGCCCACAGTGACAGGAAACACCAGAACCCTGTGCAAAAACCTGCAGTACTCCACAGCGGCCACTAGAGGGCCTCGTACATCAGGTTACATTAAGATGAGCTGCAGCTACTGGAGCCAAACTAACCTGAAGCAGCAGCATCTCCACCTGGTTCAAACTGGCAGAAGTCAGTGAAAACCAATGGAACCAGTTAGTAAACCCACTGGTTCCAACGAGCAGCTACTAGTGGATAAAGCTCTCAGTTTCATTACCTGAGTCAAAGAGCTGATCCTCCTGGTTAAATAATAGTCCAATAGTTCTGCCAAAGTACTACTGAGTATGTGGTTTCAATAATACTTCAGTAGTGAAAGTATTTAAAAACTGGAAGCTTATTGGACAGATGTATAACTCCAAATATACAATAATAATGTCTCTAGTGTTATACGGTTCTTTTCTGGTCTCTTTATGATGGCACGCACTATTCAGTCACTCTTCAGTTTCAGTCGGTGGTGGCAGCATGGCTGCCGCTCTGCACCCATCTGGGTCATCACATCTATATCTAATACACGGCGGCGCTCGGTGAAGTGTCATGCCCAGGGACCACAGCCTCACTCAGCCAGGGATTTGAACCAGCGCCTCTGAAATCCTGATTACGAGCTCAGTTAGTTTCTATTGTCACCAATTAAGTGACTAATTAAGGAGCTCTTGGGTGGAAATGGTTCACTCCGAGCTTTTTACGTGTAGTTTGTAATATTTCCACTCGTTCAATTATTTGGAAATGATATTTGTTACTAGAAACACATTTGTAGAAAACAGTTTGAAGTTTATTAATAGAACAAACGGACTAAGAGTCTGAAGGTCTAAAGTCTTAAATGAGTCGAGTGCTGCTCACTGGTTACCATGGTTACCAGCATTTAACATGAGCTAGCATGTTCTCAGTTTTACTACAACTGCTTAACTTGGCATGATAAAAGTCTTAGTGACCCGTCAGCATTAATGAAGGAACCGATAAATGATCCGAACATCTCAGATATTATTGATACTGATATTAAAGCAGTTTGTTCAGTTAGACCATCAGTCAGATATATGGAGTAAATAAAAAATATACATGGTGAGCAACAAAGGCTCTAGAACAAGGCTTTCCTAAAATGTAAGTTTTCATAATATAAGAAACAAATTAATATTTAGCAAGTAAAGGATGAGATGGAATAATTTGGTCATAATTAGACCAAAGGAAGATGCTCTGCAGCCGTTAAGGTGATGAACTCAGAAACTAAACCTGCTGCAGGTTTGAGGTCCAGAGACGTGATCAGCTCTGATGGCAGGTTGGAAACTATTTCATCAGCCTAAATGTTAATAGTTTAATAATTAGAATATTATATTCTGACCTGCATTTAGCAGCTGCTGACCAACGTGACGATGATCCTCCATAAGGAAACCCAAGCAGGACAAAAAGGATTCTTCTTCTCCTCCCGGCAGCTGGTTTAGAGCTGAATATCGCCACCTGCTGGGTGTAGCACATAATTTTACTGTATTAGTGAAATAAAATAGACCAAACGACAAACGAGAGTCTTTAAAAACATTTCCAAATAAATTCTACTCAAAGTGCAAACTGTGAAAAACTGAACTTTGGTCCAGTAAATGTCTCTGTTACTGCAGACCTCTGGCCATGTTGGAGATAAACTTCCACATATTTAGGAGTCGGGTTATGTTTCACCATAGATCTGAAATCATTCATTCTAACGATGATCCCACAGCTTTTAAAGGTTTCTCTAATATTTCTGCTCTGAAGCAAACAGCAGGGAATGTTTGATCTGAAATCACTTCAGGATATTTTTCATGAAGAGACAAACAGTCTGCTTCTAACTGGCAGACCACACTTAGAAATATGATCATAGATCTTCATACAAAAAACCAACAGCTTCCTGGTTCTGATCAATATCTCATAAAGAAACTTTGTTATCCAACACATATTTGCTGATTGACCCAAAACTCCAAACTTTTTCCTCATTAGGATCAAACTGTCCTCTTCAATAAGCAGCAGAGTCGTAATGAGAAGATATCTAGACACTTTGCTCTGTAACTTCTTCTGATTGAGAGAAGTCTTTATTTTAGGTATTTTATCATCTGAAAAAAAACTTTATATTTCCATCACAAAGCAGCAGAAACTGAGTCTGTTAGCCAAGAGGAAGAGGAGGAAGAGGAGGAGCTGATCTGTCCCTGAACTCTAGAGACTCAAACTTCCTCCTTCAGCTCAGCTCTCCAACATTAACTCTGCTCAACATGCTGTCTCTGCTCACATCTGGATTCTCTCTGCTGGTTCTGATCACTGGATCAGGTTGGTTGGAGTCTTTCAGAGAATAATCTGATCCTTGTTGTTCTTCACTTATATCACTTTTTTCTTCCTTCAGCTGTAAACTGTCAACAACTCACTGCAGGGAAGACTGAGGAGTTCAGTTCAGAGGGCAGCTCTGCTACTCTGACCTGCAGTTACACCAAAGATTCAGCTGATTATTTATTCTGGTATCGACAAAATCCAGGAAAACATCCAGAGTTCCTGAAGTCTCACTCACCTTCAGGTGGAGCAGAAAGTCTGGACAGGATGACATTTAAAGGAAGCAACGAAGAAATGTCCATCACGATCTCCTCTGCTGCAGTGACAGACTCTGCTGTGTACTACTGCGCTGTGCAGC
>NW_015117462.1:8065-12147 GCF_001443285.1 Poecilia latipinna
GCCCACAGTGACAGGAAACACCAGAACCCTGTACAAAAACCTGCAGTACTCCACAGCGGCCACTAGAGGGCCTCTCTACTTCAATCCCTTCCTAGGTTTGAGTCTGGTTCTGGTTCTGGTTCAGTGTCTGGCTGGTTTCCTTCAGCAGTGTTTCCTTTGTGCTGATTGGTCAATGTGTTTATCTCTCCCTGTTTCTTAGCATTCAGACCTGACAGTTTCAGCTACTGGGCTGCACATCAGTCGCTCCAGGTAGCAGCAGCTCTTCGGTTCATCAGGATGTTGCTGCTGAAATGGTTCTCCAGTGGTTTCCTTTCACTGCGTTTCACCTAAAGCTGTTCTTCTCAAATACTGGGGCGCGACCCCCAGGGTGGCACGAGCATCAGGAGTTTATACTGTCTTTATTAATGTCTTTATTAAACAAACCTCCGGTCACTAGGTGGCAGCAGCATTCAAACTAATCAACAGGCTACATGTTAAAGCCAGTAGAAGTAGCCACAGCCCTGTTGTAAACGGAGCAGAAGAACAAAAATGGAGCGAAGGATACAAGCGTGGATGTTTTGAAGTATATCTACTATGGAGGACCAAAACCGACATAAGAAATGAAAGAATAAATATATAAATAAAAGAATAAATATATAAATGAAAGAATAAATATATAAATAAAAGAATAAATATATAAATAAAAGAATAAATATATATTTAGTTTTTCCTTACACGAGTTTCCGTCAAGAAAAACAGATATTTTTGCTTTGTCTTTTTTTGCTTCTCCCTTTTCTGCTGCTGTTTTTCTGCTGCATCGTTATGCTAATGAGGAGAGCTGCTGTCTCCTACTGGCCAGTAGAGCTTTGGGACCAACATCACTGCGTCAGACGATGTGGGGCTTTAAGCTGCAGTCCTTCACTGCCATCTTTACAGGCCACAGACCAAAACAAACTTCATCCTGGTGGTTTTATTGTGTTACCCACTGCAGTGAAGTGAACCTCCGAGGCTTGACGAGGGAGCTGGAGAACAGCTGGCTGAAATTAGCGTTCATAAATCGGATCAACCTTGAGCTAAAGGCCTCTGGCTCGGCGGATATTATAATATCCAATATCCAACTCGAAACTAACTTCACTGCAGTCGGTAACACAATAAAACCACCAGGATGAAGTTTGTTTTGGCCTCTAAAGATGGAACCGAGCAACTGGACCTAAACGCCCCACGTCCGACGCAGTGACGTTGGTCCCAAAGCTCTACTGGCCAGTAGGAGACAGCAGCTCTCCTCATTAGCATAACGATGCAGCAGAAAAACAGCAGCAGAAAAGGGAGAAGCAAAAAAAGGCAAAGCAAAAATATCTGGTTTTCTTGACGGAAACTCATGTGTAAGGAAAAACTAAATATATATTTATGCTTTTATTTATATTTTTATTCTTTTATTTCTTATTATGTCGGTTTTGGTGCTCCATAATCTACCGTCAGAGAGGAGAGATGGAGAAGTTTGACAGTGAAAAGAAAAAACGGCATCAGAGGTCAGTAACGCAAGAATGACGAAGTTTAAAGTTTAAAGTTTAAAGTTTAATTCACACCAAGTCATCTGATCTCAAACTGGTTTCTAAACTGGGAGGATCATCAATAAACTGGATCTTAGACCATCAGAGCCACTGAAACCCCATCATCATCATCATCATCATCATCATCCTCATCACCATCATCATCCTCATCATCCTCAGCTGTTTCTGGTTCGCTGCAGCACCGACTCCCTATCTTCATCTGGTTTCTCAGTCAGAAATCGCCTCACTGACTGAACCTCACCTTCAGCAACAACCAGTAAAATGTTTCTCTCGGGCTACTCCCACCACTGCTGAGCTCAGCCAATGAGAAGGCTCGTCTCTGCACAGCTCAAAGCAGCTTGATGATGATGTTAGTTTTCCTTCTGCTGCAGTGGATCATCTCTGTTCAGCTGCTGTCTGACCTGAACTCCTGGAACATGTTGCTTTCCCTCCTGCTCTTCTCTCTCTACATAGGTGAGTATCAGAAGAGAGAAGCTCTGATTTTCTCTCTCTGAATTTCACTGCGACCACATGTGGAGGGAAGAGCCTCTGAGTCTCCTGATGCCTGAATCTGCTGCAGACTGACTGACATGAACCATCATTTTACAGCCATGGGCTCCATGAACACCGTCACACAGGAGCAGAGGGAACACGTCGCTTCAGAGGGAAGCCACACCGGTTTGAGCTGCGGATATGATGGTTCTATCTATAATGTCCAGTGGTACCGACAGCAGCAGGGATCCAGACCAGAGTTCCTGCTCTACATCACAGAGACGGGATCGATCCATCCAACTCGCTCCGATTTCTCAGCTGACATCGATAAAACTCAGAAACGAGGAAATCTGCTGATCTCCTCTGCTGCAGTGACAGACTCTGCTGTGTACTACTGCGCTGTGCAGCCCACAGTGACAGGAAACACCAGAACCCTGTACAAAAACCTGCAGTACTCCACAGCGGCCACTAGAGGGCCTCACTCCCTGTTAAACTACTAAAACCTGCAGTACTCCACAGCGGCCACTAGAGGGCCTCAGACTGTATTTCCTCAGGTTTCTCTGTAGAAACTTACTGAACTTCTTGACAAAGCTGCTCCTGCTCCAGTTTGTCCAGCAGATCTAAGTGAATGGGAGGAACCGTTCTAAGCTGCAGGTTGATGAGCATCTGGACGTCTGCTGGCCCCAACAAGCTGCCATGATGCACAGAAACTTAAGCCTCCAGACTTATTACCAAAATTAACTTTATTAAACTTGGTATTTAGAGTCTTTATTAATAATACCAATAATTAAAATTAAATCTATTTTGATTTTTTTCATCTAAAATTTAATGCAAACTGATGGTCTTTTGTTTATAATGTTTAATAAAGTTTAAACATAATCCAAGGTCTCTTAAAGTACTTAAGGCCATTTTTAATCAACATGTAAATAATGATTTAACATCGTTAGCCTCCTCTGTACTTGTATTGCTGTGTTCTTTATTTATCTCTTATTTACCATTTTGTATTTAAAATGGATTTATGTATCTGTGGTTTTATGGCTTGTATTTTCTGTGTTGCTGTTGTTGGGCAGATTTATCTTGAAAAAGATTTTTAATCTCAGTGAGATTTACCTGGTTTAATGAAACAGACAGAATGAAACAGAAGCACTCAACCTATTCTGTCATATGAGCTTCATGATAAATTATGTCCCATATTTAAATAAAGATCATTCTGAACTGTGAAAACTACATACAATAAATAAACCAGTAAATGATGTTTTATTCTGAACCATAAATTCTGATCATAGTTTTAATCTGTTAGCATGAAACAACGGCTGGTAAAAAGACGATGGCAGAGAGTTGTGATTGGCTCGTTACTCTAATCTAGCTCACTGGGGACAAAAGGACATTATTTATGATTTAAACATAAAAACTTCAACAGGTTCCTCTGAAGCCAGAAACGGATCAGCAGGTTTATAGAAGTTGTGTTAAAACATTTTGTCACAACTTCCCAATATTCCAGTGGATATTTTCTGTCTTCTTCCTCTCCTTGGGCTGCCACCTTATCGTGGTGGAGAGGTGTGAGTGTCCCAATGACCCCAGGAGCTATGGGGCTTAATGCCCCTGATGGGGTCACCCAAGGCAGACAGGTCCTAGGTGAGGGACCAGACAAAGTGCAGCCTGAAGACACCTATGATGAGTCATAACTTTGGATCTGGCGTTCCCTCGCCCGGACGCGGGTCACCGGGGCCCCCCTCTGGAGCCAGGCCTGGAGGTGGGGCACGATGCAAGCGCCTGGTGGCCGGGCTTGCACCCACGGAGCCCGGCCGGGCTCAGCCCGAAGAGAAGACGTGGGTCCCCCTTCCAACGGGCTCACCACCTGTAGGAGGGGCCAAAGGGGTCGGGTGCATTGTGCTACGGGCAGCAGCCGAAGGAGGGAACCCTGGCGGTCTGATCCCCGGCTTCAGAAGCTGGCTCTTGGGACGTGGAATGTCACCTCTCTGGTGGGGAAGGAACCGGAGCTAGTGTGCGAGGCTGAGAGGTTCCGGCTAGAAATAGTCGGCCTCACCTCGACGCATGGCT
>NW_015117462.1:16298-17679 GCF_001443285.1 Poecilia latipinna
ACTCTGTTTGGCTGGACAGTAGCAGTTGGGATGAAACATGGAAGGCAGTTGGTGATCCTGTGGAGGTATGGGAGTGTCTAATCTGTTCAATAAGGTCAGAGGGAGTGAGAAAACACCTGGAGAATGGAGGGGAAGTGTGCTGGTGCCAATTTTCAAGAACAAGGAAGATGAAAAACACTGTGACAACTGTGGAGGAATGAAGTCGAAGAGTCATTCAATGTTATGGAAAAGAGTTGCTGAAGCCAGACTGAGGTTTGGATCTGTGAGCAGCAGCAGCGTTTCATGTCAAGAAAATGTTCTACAGATATAATGTCTGCTTTGTGGATGTTGATAGAGAAGTCCAGAGAATGTCAGAGGAGCTGCATTGTGTTTTTATTGATGTAGAGAGGAGCTGTAGTTCTGCATGAGGAAGTCTGGAGAAGCAGAGAAACAGGTTAGCGTGGTGAAGGACCTGTATGTAAGACTGTGGTGAGGTGTGCTGCAGGAGTGACAGAGGAGTTTAAGGTGGAAGTGGGACTTCACCAAGGATCGGCTCTGAACCTTTCCTGTTTGCTGCGGATATTGACAGGTTGATGAGGTTAGACAGGAATCTCCATGGACTATGATGTTTATAGATGACATTGTGATCTGTGGTGAGAGCAGAAAACAGGTGGAGGAAAATCTCAAGAGATAGAGAGAAGTGATGTTTAGATGTGTCAAGACAGAATACATTTGTGAATGAGAGGGACTCAGGTGGAGACATGAGGTTACAAGGTGACTCTCTGTGGTGACCCCTAAATGGAAAAGCCGAAAGGAAAAGAAGTAGTTTGAGCTTCAGTTGATAACAGGAAGGCTCCTCCCAGTTTAAAGTTTGCAGAAAGACTCTCCCTGTTGGAATAATCACAGTAAATAATTCTGATGAGATAAAATGCTATTTTATGATATATAGGAGCAAAGTCCACAGCGAGACACTGCCAGCTGCCACCTGACCAGCTTCTTACAGACTGTTCTCCCTGTTTATGTAAATCATTTTATTGGTACAGACAGAAGGCCAGTCATTTCTGGAGCCAGGCCCCGCTTTCTTGGAGTCCCCGGGAGGGGTACTGGAGAGTGCCCCTCCTGGGGACTCCCTTCTTCTACTGAGGGACTTCAGCACTCACATGGGCAATAAAAANGGGCCCCACTATTGAGCCAGGCCTGGAGATGGGGCAAGATGGCGAACGCCTGGTGGCTGGGCATTCACCCACAGAGCCCGGCCGGGCTCAGCCCGAAGAGGAGACATGGGTCCGCCTTCCAATGGGCTCACCACCTGTAGGAGGGGCCAAAGGGGTTGGGTGCATTGTGTTATGGGCGGCAGCCGAGGGAGGGGACCCTGGCGGTCTGATCCTCAGTTGCAGAAGCT
>NW_015117463.1:0-17449 GCF_001443285.1 Poecilia latipinna
GTTATAATTCAAAGCAGCCAAAATTAGTTTTTAATGGGCCTCCCCGGGGTTCACCCATAGGGAAAGCTTTTTTTTTTTTTTTTTTTTTTTTTTTGTTCTGGAGTCGCTAAATTATAAGCTCCATCATGTGCATCGTTGATCTGAATGGCTCACTCAGTGTGTGCATACATGAACAGTGAAAGAAGTATTTACCTCCGCCGTTTTTCCCGCAGAGATAGGGAAATCTCCACACGTTCCCCAGTCCAATTGCATAACCCACACAAGACAGGAGGAAATCAAATTTTCCTCCCCATGTTTCTCTGGCGGGGACGTCTTTCTGCTTCTTGTCGGTCTTCACGTCCAGGGACTTGGGCTTGTCGTTGTTGGCGGCCACCTCGTTCAGTTCTGTGACCTGTCCATCCGCTTTGGTGCCGTTCGTCGCCATGTCTCTGGATTTGGCAAAGGTCCTGGCAGTCGGACGGGAGGCTTCAGCACCGGTCCACGTAGACAGCAGCTTCGCGGTTTTTTTTTACCCCCCGCCCCCCCACTCTTTTGTTCTACAACTAAACCTTCGGACCAAATGTCTGGAGATGGAGCCTGTGCGAACACGACTGGTCAGTCGTTGTCAACCTAAGATCGTGGATAGAGTGATTGGTTGTTTGAGGGTGCAGGAAAAATGGTTACCTGTTTCAACAAAGATGGACACAGAATGTACCACACTCATTTCCTCTGAATCAACAGCAGCAGTTTAAACAAATCATTTACTTTTCAACTCCAAAGACGCATTTTAAAGTGCAGACTGATTCATTCTCTGATATTTTGGCACCAGAACATTATTATTTTTTTTTTTTCATTCATGTCAAATCACTGATGGCAGAGCCATGCTGCCTTGCCTCCACACAAATCAGCTTGCACATAATTTAACAGCCAAACAAACAAAGCAACAGACATGGTTGTCTAAACAAATTCCGAATTTAAATGTGCCAAACTAAGGAGAAGTGCAAAGTGTTCCAAAACACGCAGGACGCACCGTAGCAATGTAGTGTCCAGCCTATGAAAATTAAACTCAACGAGGTCCACCAATTAACACCTACAGATTCTCCTGTCAGTTATTTTTGTGGATAGCTGAAAGTAAGCGTGGACAGATGGACGTCTCTAACACGCTGGAAAACAAAACGCACCGTGGAGACGGGAAAAAAAAGGGATGTCCAAATGCGTAAAAGCTTTACGCATCAGGCTGCACACATTCTGCCATGTTAATTGGGAACTCTGCGCACCAGAATGCGACGCTTTGCATCTGCAAACACCAAGCAGACAGAAATCAGCTCCGCATGTTCGACTGTTGATTTGAGATAAGTGTGCAAATATTTACTTGATCCCCCCCTTCAGCAGCAGAGCAGCAGCCTCAGTCTCAATCCAGTCAATCCGACTGCTGTCGGAGGGGACAAATAGCCGAGCCGCGTATTAACCGGTTCCCACAGATATAGACAGCAAATATTTAACACATTTTTTTTTTTTTTTTTTTTTTACTCACAGTGAATCTGGGATCCGCACCGCCGAGCCTCCGCTGACTGCCACAAATCTCCAAACGAGGGATCCGAAGATTCCTCCCGCGGGTCAAGTTGTAAACTCCCGGTGTGTCTTGAAACATAAATAGATTTTACTTCCATTAAAAGAC
This sequence comes from Poecilia latipinna, assembly GCF_001443285.1. Classification (NCBI taxonomy): domain Eukaryota; kingdom Metazoa; phylum Chordata; class Actinopteri; order Cyprinodontiformes; family Poeciliidae; genus Poecilia; species Poecilia latipinna. The sequence goes on from NW_015117463.1 coordinate 1,658, forward strand.
ATTAAAGGGTACCATGCGGCGTTCGTGGGGTCCAAGCGGGAGCTGTCCAGCGGGGAGCAGTGCTGAAGACCAGAAGGATGAAGAAGGAGGAGGAGGAGGAGAAGACAGAAAGAGAGAGGAGGAGGTTGAATTAACACGGGCAGCAGCCGCTTCGCCTTGTGCGACTGTCTAACATCAACAACCAGAGACTCAACTCCCATCTACACAGCCTCAATGTCATCTCAAAGTCGCCCCCCTCTCCGCCCCCCTTACCTCCCCTCCTCATCCTCATTCTCATCTATAGGCTGAGCCGAGATCACATTATTTTGGTTTCACTCCGTTCAAGTTTGGATTATTTTCTTTTTTTCTTTTTTCTTTTTTTTTTTGGAAGTACATTTTCAAAAACGCTGGAAAGTTTTAAGAATGTTACAAAATATTCAAATGAAACATTTTTATGTTTATTTATTTATTTATTGTGTGCATTGACACCAAGCAGTTCGAAATGTGAGCCCCCCCCCACCCCCCCGAATCCTCCTCTCATCCTCTTCCTCCCCCCACCCCCCACCAGTATTAGAATATGGCCGAGGTGCAAAATGGCAACATATGAGGGGTAAATATAACGCAGCCCCGTCGTGTCCAAACGCGTAGTGCATTTTGGAGGCTGAGGCCAGTCGGCGGCTGTCTGGCAATTCTTGGCAAATTGAGATAAAGGGAGCCCGTCAATAAAAGAAAGGGAGGGAACAGTGACTGGCTGTCTAACTCAGCCTGTAAACCCGACGCCTTCACGAGTGCTGGGATGATATGAGTAGGATAAACTGGAAGAGCATAAACTCTGGCAATTATTCTTTTTAAAAAGTAAAGAAAATGCAAAAGATGGAAACAGCGCCGAGAGGAATGCGCCGAATTTTCTCCTTTTCCTGCTTTTTAAATTTTGCTTGTTGTAAAAAAAAAAATATATATATATATGGAAAGTAGAAGAAGACAAGACAGAAAACAAGAGGATCTAACTCTCTGGTAAGTGATTTGCTTAATAAGCGAGTCAACTTGTTTGATTTTCTTGCAACTTCTTTTTCCTCTTTTTTTTATTTTTTACTTGAAGCTTTTGCCATTTGCCTCCACGCTCTTACTTTGTGTCCCACATGAAGCACGTGTTCTCGCAGAAATACACCTTTTTAAGAGTTGTGTAGGAGGCGGCGCGGCGCACACTGCGATGTAAACTGCTGGAAATGCGCTCTGGCACAGAGAGACATCGGGAGCGTTTACAAGTGCGGTGTGAACGCTCCTCTCCTATCGTGGGGCTGAGAGGGCACCAGATGGTAAACCAATGAGGGGTGAACTAACCCACTAAATGTTGCCACATGAAATGCAGCATTTAAAATCCCATCTGGTTTGCTGTCCCTGCAGACATGAAAGTGTGAAACATGACACATATTTATACACCTGCTGATGGAGCACGCAGGCGTGTCCAATGGGGCTGGTGACATGCACACCCAGCCAGCTGACCCCTGAACCCCGGAGCTTTATGATTTATCTCGCTGCACTTTTCCACTGGCGGACCCTCAGTGTTTTTTTTTTTTTTCATTTCAGCAGGAAGCCTTCATGTGGCTCCTTGTGACTGCCGTATGTGCTCCATTAGGCTGGAATTACTTGTCCTCTTTTTTTAATGGCTTTCAGTGTGCCGCTTAGACTGAACCGCTAGTTCCCCATTTTACAGGCCCAGTGGCTGTAAAATCTGTGTAAGGATGATGAGAAGAATTTGTAAAAGGGTGAAACTGTTTCCGTCTGGTAATTTGTCTTATGTTTTTTGTACAAGACATAAACACATACCTTAAAAAAAATATTTAGAAAAAGGCCAAAGTTGTTGAAAAACGAATATTTTTCGTGATTTTGTGGGAGAACATTAACAGCATCATGAAGACCAATAAACGCACCTCGCTGAAGCTGTGAACAAGTTCAAAGCACGATTAGGTTATGAATTATTTCTCCAGGCTTTGGAGATGATCTGATGAAGCCAAGATTCTCCTTCCATCATCCAAAGAGGACAAGAGAATGACAAAGGTTGAAATGGCTGCCAAGACAAACAAGAAGAGCATAAATCAAAGAAGTAGCCAAGATGCCGAAGATAACCCTCGGGGAGAAGCAGAGATCCACAACCCAGGTGGAAGAATCTTTCACTCCATAAGTTTGGTCTTTTTGGAAGAGTGACCAAAAAGTAATGAAGAAAGAAAGAAAATATTGTTGAATGAAAACCACAAGAAGTCCCAGAAAGAAAATCGTCAATGTGTGGGAGAAGATGCTCAGAGGTCAAGCAAAATGCTTGGAGGACAAACACTACAAACCTCCTGAACATAACATCCCCATAGTGGAACACGGTGACGGCAGCAGCATGATGTGAGGACACATTTTGCCAGCAGGGACAGGGGAGGCGGTCAGAGCCGATGGAAGGATGGATGGAGCTGAATATGGACGATCCTGGAATAAAACCTGTTGGCGGCTGTGGCTGGAGTTCATCTACCAGCAGGAAAACAGCCATAAACATACAACCAGAGCCGCAATTCAGGGCTTTAGACCACAGCATGTTTATGTGTTAGAATAACTTAAAGTTCAGGTCTAAATGCAATTGTGAACCTGTGGTGAGCCCTGAAGATTGATGTTAGCATATGCTATCTATCCAATTTGATTAGATGTTATGCAAAGAGACATGCAGCTTCAGTTGCTGAAAAGGAGCGCCTACAAAGTATCGATGAAAGGGGCTGAATGCAAATGCATGCAACTCACTCAGCTTTCATTTGTGGAAAAAAAAATCACAGAAACCCTTTGATGATTTACCTTTGCAAAGCCATGTAGCCTAAAGAAAAACAGGAAATGCAAGAAAGAAAACAACGTGACATTTTAAAGTGTCACAAACACTGTTGCTACAAATTTCTGGTTCTACCTCCACTGATGCTGACAAAATCTAAACACAGCTTCGCTTTAAATCGATAGCTTTGTCTGCCCATCGGTCTCCCTTTAACTCTCAGAGCATTTCTCACTTGTCAAATGCATCTTCGTGGAGTCATATTTTCTAGCGCCACTCTGCAATTTTAGTCCCCAAAATGAACTAATTAGCATGATGATTAGTCATTAGTATGTTAATCATAAGCAATCCACATATTTTATTCATGTTGTCACCCCGTTGTTTTTCCTCCTTCTACTGGATTTGTGTACACATACTGCTTTATTTCCTCACCGCGAACCCTCGTGTTATTGTGATGACCGATGGAATTTGGGGTTTTAAGTAAAGACCGTATTTGCATTAGAAGATAATACTGACGATGTAAAAAAAAAACAAAAAAACCCCCCAAAAAACAAGAAATAAAATGCTTATCACTCATTTTTGTTGACATGAGTTCTTCCTTCTCATAATGAGAGCGGTAAGAGAAGATTGCAGATTCCTGCAAAGAAGTATTCACAACTCCTTTGTAGGAAGATGTTTTGGAAAGAAAACAGAGAAATGTCATCAATCTAATCCTAAATCAGCAAACAGATAGCAACAACAACAAAAAAAAACCTTAGCTCTGACAAGGAGTCTGCCTTATGAATATGAAATGTAAACATGTCTTGTGAATTGATCCCACTCAGAACTTTACAGTCAGAAACATTTTTCTGTTGCTTGGCATGTGTTTATTTTCTCTCTGATTGCTGACATACGTTCTTCTTTGGTTGTTAACACCTCTCTGGCTGATGATGGAGAGACTGGCATATTTCCATCCATCCATCCATTATCTGTTCACCCTTGACCCTTAGTGGGGTTGGGAGGGTTGCTGGTGCCTATCTCCAGCTAACGTTCTGGGCGAGAACTGGCATATTTTCACTTGGGAAATAAAGAGTAACCAGATAAGGGCTTACTCGGTTTTTCTCTGTGCAGTCTAAATATAATTTAGTCGCTGCACACAGGGATGGTTGATGAAATTTACCTCACACCTTCACACGATGAGAGTTTTAGAGGTATACCGCATGAATACGCCGACTTACATCGCAAATCTCCACACTGTGATGTCAACTTTTGAGACAAAAAAACAGTGCAAGGTAAAGATGCTTTTTGTTTGTCTGCTTTTCGTCTGTGTAAGGTTTTGTTTGCCGTGACCTAAATTTCTGTGAAGAAAGTGCATCAGCAACTCTGTCTCGCCTTTTTCCTCCCCTATATCTCCCTTTCTCTCTCTCTCTCCCTCTCTGTTCTCTTTCTATTCCTCCGGCTCGCTTTCGCTCTGTCCCAAACACGCTCGATTTACAAACAAGCTAAAGAAGCTGAGAGGACATTTCTAGCTGATAACAATCAGCTTCAGCCAGATTAGTCATGTAGAGGTATTGTTGGATGTGAGACTCAGAGAGCTCGCTGGCTGCAGATATTTCAGGAATACCAAATGGAGCGTCCTCCAAATTTGGGGAGTCTTCCACTTCTCTTCCTTCTTACCTTTGTCAAGGGGATTAATTATGCAAAGAAGTTAAATCCCGCATCTTTAAAACACTATTTTCCCTCTTTTAGGAATTTGTATGTGGCACTTACCGCTAAGTCAAGTCAAACGATTTTTTTTTTTTTCAACAAATCCAGTGAAATTGAGCAGCATCTGAATGTATCTGCATCAGCCTGTCGGTGCGCACTGATCAGCAGAGAGGTACTCTGTCTGTTGGCAGCTCTGTGTGACAGTCAGCACACGGTGTGGATTTTGTAAACATATGACCTCCATGATAACCGGTATGGGGGCTCTAAATCATTTCAAATTTTTGTACATGTGTTGCTAGGCAACAGTGTAATGTTCTCACTCACCCCTCATGATACTCCCCACCCCCCACCACCTCTTACCCCTTACATGGCTTTCTGCTGGTATTGCTGAGTTTCTCCTGCCAAAAATCATCAATTAACTTTGACAAAAGTCCATTAGTGATAAACATTAAGGCTTCTGAGGGTCAAAAGGCAATTATATGGCTACACAGAAGTAAAGGAAAGTGGAAAATGCAAAATGCATTTTAAAGTTCTAAAGGATAATTTTAAACATATCATTCCAGAACCACATGTTTTGTCCTACTCCGGTAGTAACAGCTTAATATTAAATGCTGCTGCATGCAAAAATATCGCAGCCGCCATACGGCAATGTGTGGATGCTTTACTGTTGTTGACAAGCTAGTTTATAAAAAATAAAATCTTTAAATGATTAAACAGTTTGGTACAATGCCAAGCACCTGGAAAGTACATACACAATTGAAACCAATTTGGAAAAAATAAAAAGATCCTTTCCTGCCGTCTGACGATAAATTGTATAAAACATTTCCTGTTTCTTTAAAAGCAAACATCTTGTGACGATGCCTGCTGGATTTGGTAAAAGCGGCAAGCTAGAAAACATCATTCATGCGTTTAGAGCGTGGGGGTGGGCCAGCAGTATCATCACGTGTGTTGTTGCTGGAGCGACAGGTGTGCTCCACAAAACTGATGGTATCATGAAAAAAATGAGAATTATATGAAAATATTTGATATCTTCTGAAGACATCAACCATAAAATTATAGAAGGGGCACAAATTGTATTGCAAATAAATAATACCTTCAAGAAATAATAACTTTACACAGCCAAATAGGTGGGAGTTTTGTGCCATCTTCTTATACACAAAACTGCTTTCTTTTACACTTAGAGACAAATTTAGAAAAATTCCCACAAAGTGGGCGGAGCCACGAGTCACTAAGGGGCCTGACCAAGTGTGAGGAAGAGGAGAGCGGGTCAGGGCTAGAGAAGCACTGCTGCTTACTTATCAGTTTTGTTGTTTTATTTAGAGTCTTTCCAGACACCTATAGTGACTTTTTATCAACAAGTGACAAATCTAGCAACTTTCTTTAGTGTTGTACTTTGTGACAACGCTTTGCGGCAACCCTGCAACAATGTGTCCTGAGTAAGTAGCCTAAGCTGCGGTGAGATCTCTTCCCACTTCCCAAACCGTCCTGCAGTACGCCGTCACCAATAGTCAGAGCCTTTTAGCACATTTTATTTATGATTTCCTTATGACTGCAAATACATCACAAATTTGCAAAGCTGAGTAGTTCCATCAATCAGTGCTCGCTGCTCTGGCCGTCTCTGTTTTCGTGTTCTTGGGTAAGACCCACCTTGCCTGCTGGTGGTCAGAGGCCCCGGTGGTGGCGGTGCATGGCACCTTCTGTCAGACTGCCTCAGGGCAGCTTTGGCTGCAGCCCTGTAGCTTGCCTCCATGAGCATGTGTGTGAATGACTGGATGTTGTGCGAAGTGCTTTGGAATCCTCCAGACTTGATAAAGTGCTGTGCAAGTACAGACCATTTATATCCACAAGATTACTTCCACTCAAATTAAAGATAAACTTCTCAATATTAAGAGTGCATTAAACATTCATTCGTATGTCCATACCTGACTGTCCTTACAAGGTTACAATGAGGCCGATGCCTGTCTCCAAGTGCAGTTAACGGTTCTTTAAAAAAAAATAAGAAAATAATGGTTTTACACAAGCATCCCTATTTTCCAGGATGTTTCTAAACTATGTTGTTGTAGAAAAATTGAACCAATTTTTTTAGATGACTAATTTTCACCTCATCAAAGGCGCAGTCAGGTAATTACAAGAATTAGTTGTGTTGTTATTTTCTTTTGCTGCTCTCTCTTTTGATCCCAAAGCTGCTTATTTCCTCCCACTGTTCTTGTCCATTTAAGTCTCATTAAATTGTTAGAAATTACAGGATTAAGGGACGATTTGATGACAAATAAATACAAAATGCACCCCGGTTATCAATTGTGTAGAAACTTGTTCACTTTTATTATGTTAATAAGATGTTACTGGGAAAAAAACAAAACAAAAAAAAAACTACACAGCATTTTAGGCCATTATGGGTAATAGGTAGCCTAAATGACGATTCCTAAAAACATTTCTAAACTCGGATGTGAATGCAAATACAAATACACAATGTAAAAAAGGTTAAAGTATGTGTTGCCACAGGGAAACAAAAAGGTTCATATTATATTATTGAATATGTGTATTTCATTGTCTTCTGTAAACTCGTTTGCAATAACAGCTTTATTTTGGCATGTGGTCCAAAGTGAAAGAGATCGCAGTTTCAGTGTGTGAAACGTGTCTGTGTCAGGGAAAAGTGTGTGGAGCCAGAAGTAGCTAAAGGTCCGTCATCATGCATATCCAAACAGAAAGGAGCTGTGACACTGAACTCTTTAAATGGAGGCTTTGACAGCAGTCTGCAATCCTTTCTCAGCACACTGCCCCTGCTAATCTGCTCTATTCAACCACATCACTATGGAAACTGACTGGATATCTCACCCTGGCTGCCTAACCGGTGCCATGCAGCCATGTCCACCACTGACATGGAGGTTGTTCAGCAAAATTGCTGCCTGATCATTGTTCTACCACAGTAGCCATGCTGTGACATTATTGTCTGCTTCTCTGACACATGATTATTTATTTATTTTTTTTATCTGAAAAATTGCACTGTTGAAGACAGCAAATGTAAGCTCAAAGGCTTGCAAGAGTAATCCCTTCGGTGTTAACTTGGCTATAAGATGGAGAGTTTTGGGTGGTTGAGGAATTTTTTTTATTCCTCGTGCCTGCTACCTTTTTCCATTTCTGTGCTTTGCTTCTGGCAAAATTGCAGGCGACTATTTGTCATGGTTTTAAAGGGTTTATCAACTTCAAAGCTGAGGGAGCTGGTTGTCCAGCCCATCAGTGAGACCACACAATCCTTCCAGCTCTCGCAAAGAATGGGGTAGAGCATGTGGACAAAATTTTCCTGCCAAGCTCTCAATTCAAAGCTTTTACATAAAGCTGGGAGAGTCACATTTGCATTTGCATTTGCCATTGACGTCAGATTTAATCCAACCCGAACCACTTCTCTGGGCCCTTCAACATCGGAGAGAAGAGCTTTGGTAATTGTTAATTACGGCAAAAAGATGGTTGTAATCACTTGCTCCATCAGGCTGATCAGCACTAAGACCGGGCGATGAGGAACGAGCAGAAAAGCAAATCCCACAGGTAAATATAAATCAAAAGAGCCGCTAAGAGGGTTGTGCAGCGCACATCTCAAAGTGCTATCTACCCTAAAGTATTCACCCAACTGTGGCATTTATGACAGACATGATGCATGTCTTTAAATTGCAATATGAAATTGAATGTATTATCACCGATAAAAAGTGTAAATATAAACTCAAGAAAGCATTCAGAAGGCCTTTTATTGCTGTGATCTACTATATGTACTAGTTTGAGGATCTGGAAATACGTTGCTAGTTTTCAACTAAAGCTGCACAAAAACAATAAAACAAAGTGAAGTTGTGGAATGGCTCTAATAAATTATGTTCAACTGTTTTACTGCTGAAAGGTCCTATAGAAATAAACTTAACTTGTAATGAAATTGTTGCATATATTATCTAGATTATTAACAAATTCATCCAAATTATATAATACATTTTTCTTATGTTTACTATGTCTGCTCCACCTGAGCAGCGTATCTTCTACATTGATTGTGCACCTCGTAGTTGCTTCTCTGATTAATGCTTTAGTAAAGTTGTGAAGCCTGTTGCAAAAAAAACAAATAAAAAAAACATTATTTTTCCTCCACTTTATGAGGAAAAATAATTATTAGAAAGGAAGCTCAGCCATGACTACAAAGCTGATCTTACTTAGGAATGTTTCTGTTTTACTTCAAAAGGATGCTAATTAGTTTCATGTCAGCAGCAGGGAATCACTCATGTTTAATCCCTTGTACAGAAAAAGCTGTTTGTCCGAATGAGGATTTAGGCGAAGGCACTATGTAATTCCCACCGGATTCTCCAGGAGTCTCAGAAACTATGAATCAAATTGGAAATGATCACTGAGCACACAGAGAACCCCGACAAAGGAAAGAATCGCTAAGCTAATTCAAACCAATGAATGACTGTGCATGTAAAATTTCTTGACCACCTTTAATTATTAAAACATTTCAGTTGTTAGCAGGATTTCTAATAACACTCGAGATCCTGAATATCTTCACGGAGCCGATGACGAATGAAATGATGAGCATCAGCTGTCAAACACTGCAGTGCAAAACTGCCACGGCTAAAAACTGTCTTCTTATTATTTTCATTCGTGTATCGAGTCCCACTGCTCCCAGAGAAAGATGTAAAATGAGCTGTGCTTATGTAAAACTTGTGTGTTAAGAATTAGTATAATGTGAAAACCATGGAAACCAGCAGCCTTGTACCTCAAACGACATGGTTACCTGGGTGATGAATGTTGCGCCAGGTGCCGCAAGAAAGATGCGCTTCTGTGAAAGTTAGAAATTTACTCACTGAGACCAGAGGAAAGCTCAAGTGTGACTGTACATAAAAAAAAAGAAATCCCAACCTAAATTATTTCCATAGTTTTCATACCTATCATTTTCTAGCTTATACACGTGTTTTCTGATTTTTAATAAAAACAAGTGCAGCATCGAGCTAAACTAGTGCAGAGCTAAGAATAATTCAAACACTGCAATGATTTCACTGCAGACTTAAAGGCCCAACACTAGTATTTGAAAAAGAAAAAAATTGTAGGTCTTTGTGCCTCCTATGTTGAGTAAAATTGTCAATTTGTTCAATGAAAAGTAAGAATTTATGTGCATCTCATTACACTAATTAGCAGATTACTTGCTAATTATTATTTTAGATTATTTAAGACCAGACTTTGACTAAATCTCTGCAAAGTATTATTTTTCTCTTTTTTTAGTGTGTAATGATCAGAACTGAGGACCCGAAATTTCAGTCAGACACAAAGTACAAAATAATAAGTTCTTTATTGAAGTTCGGGGTAAGGGACAGGCAGCCACCAGCAAAGGAACCGGAACTTCTGAGGACAGAGAGGAAGGTTAGAGGGTTGTATACTTGGGGAAGAGGCCGAGCTGAACAGAAAAGAACCACTAACCTACCTAGCGTTTGTGGAGGATGGGTGGTCCAGGTAGCACAAAGGCTGGCAACCAGTGGCAGCTCCAGGGAGGGACGGAGCTAGGAGCAGGCAGGACAGAGTAAAACTAGACTGAGGGTCAGGCAGAGAGCGGTGGTCAGGGCACAGAAAAAGGGTCCAGCACGTTCAGGCAACTACTAGCAGACAAAATCCAAAGGGCGAGGCAGGAGACAGAGGTCCGAGGACAGAAACAGGGTCGCGTCCAGAAAACAGAAGCCAGTGGAGAATCCGACGAGGGCTAGACAAGGCAGGCAAAACCGAGGGGCAGAAAAGTGTTCAGAACGGGGTCAGGTCAGGAAGAAATGCTGGATATCTACTCACTCTGAGGCTTTCAAAAATCTGGCACCGTCTGCCTGCCTGAGAGCTGAATATAACTGCTGTGCACAGGTGGGAAACATGAGCCTGATTGCACTCAGCATGCAGGTGAACCAGATGAACTTGATGAGAGGTGGGAACTGCGGGGACAAACATAGCAGGCAGACGGGCCAGAAACATGACATAGTGCCATTTTTAGTACAGTCAAGTACCTATGTTACCTTCAATTGTTATGAAAAGGCTGTATAAAAAACAACTTAATAAATTTGACTTTGCCCTGCGACAGACTGGCGACCTGTCCAGGGTCTCGCCCGAAACGTGAGAGCCGGGGAATTACATTATGACTTTAGATGGTCTTTCATTGACATTTTGCAGAAATTTCCCCATTGTACATTTGGATGACCCATGCATACCCAAAAGCTCTAACTATACTGCTAAAGTTTTAGGGTATTGCTTCTTCCCTCCTGATATCTGATTTGATAGCCTGTCACAACAAATCACCTGCAAAACATATGTTGGCTTAGGCTTTTGGGCTTTCAGACTTTCCCTTTTTCTCTCCAAAACGTTTGGGAGGCTGTTTTAAACTTGGAAACTTCAAAAGTGGGGGGGTTTGTCACTGAGAGCATTTGAAACATTTGACATTGCTTATTTGTCTTTCTTTAGAAGTACTGACCTCTACCTCTCTCAGTGGTCTTTCATCCCTTGTCAGCACAGGACACGTTTTACTGCGCCAGCTTCAGCCAGCACCTTTTCAATGTATTTTGCTTTTGTTGACACTCACATGTATTTCGTACTAAAAAGGGCCATCTCTAGGACAGAGAACAGTGGATATACACAATTGTTATACACAATTATACGCAGTTGTTGGAACAGATGCCACCTATGGGCATCTGAAATGGCACCCAGTGATGAACCAACGATACGCCGCTCTCTTTGTCATGCATTGGCAGATTCCTTGTGATTTTCCAATGATGTCACAGAAGGAAACGTCGGTGTTTGAGGAGTTACTTCGAAATATTTCCACAGGTGAGCCTGCATTTCGCTCAGAAGTTGTGGATTAACTAGAAGCTTACAAACCTTGACATAATCAATGTTAGTGCATGCGAAACCTCTGACTTTGAAGAAAATAATCAAAAGATTTTTTTTATACACAGAAAAAAAAAAAGTGTGATCCTTCTCCGTTTCACCACTTCAAAGGCGACCTCAAGTGTTCGAGATGCTGAAGAAATGTGTCAACCACATGAACCTGACATTGTCAAGAGCCTTCAGTGTCTCAGAGTGAATCTTGTAAAGCTCTTGGTGCAGGGTGACATTGTCTTCCACTCATTACTTTAAAAATGAGATTGATTGATCCTTTATATTAGTGTTGGTTAATTTTTTTTTGTTTGTTTGGTTGTTTTATTTACTTAGAATAGTGATGTATTTTGCTAACTCTTTGATTCATTTTGACTTTTTAAAACCTCTTGCTAAATCTTGCATGGATGGAAATGCACTGCAAAAGAAGCAACAATCCAGAATGTCTTTTTGAAATTCCTTCTTCTAGGGTGCAACTTGTGAATCCATATATGATTTTAACCTTTTGCACCCAGTCAGGGTAAAACGACATGGGTCACGACTTGCCAACTGAGAGATGATGAAGACGTGCTAACGCGCTGCCTTCAGTGTCAGACATGACATGCATGAGGAAGAACCCAGAGGTTGTGATTCACACCTTTTAGTCTGTCTGCCTGTGTGTGATGTGGTGTGTAAACATCAAGGTCTTTTCGGTGCGCTCGTGCTGTGTTAAACACTTTCTGTTTGGCTTTATAGAAATGTAAATAATTGGCGTAAGTGGAGTTTTGCCGCACGTCAAATGTATTTATCTGCTCCAACGGGACAAACACACAAGTCACTTAATTTAGTTGTTAACGACGGCATCACGAAACATTGACCTTTCGTTCCAGCCTTGAGGCCGCAAAATGAGTCACGTGACAGCCTAGATATTTACAGTGCTTCTCATCACCAGCCTTGTCAAATCACAGCACACTTCACTGCTGCCTACGAGGCCCAAGGCTGGACTTCAGCTATGCAAGCTGATGCATAGGTGGACTTTTTTTTTTCATCCTTTAGCTCATGCGCTCTGCAAGCTTGTGTAACACAGATGTCGCGAGGGTATTCTGGGACATTAATGCACATTAGCATGCATTTGTGGAAGGTTGCGTGAGTATGTTTGCACAAGAAACGGCAGAGCGAATCACAAAGGAACACCGTATGCAGGACCGATGCATTTCAGGCTGATTAGTCTTGTGGAGGAGCTTCTGGAGAAAATCCAGGACAATTTCTTAAGTTGTAGAACAAATAAATCTGTAAAGAGAGCTAGCCCGAGCTTCTCTGCATAAATTGGAGGGTTTGATTTTCTGTATCTTTTTGAAATTGAAGACTTTGCAACAAAATTTAAAATATCATGGGCTACAATAGGTATGAACATATTTGCGAATCTATTTTTTTTAGGATGCACTGTTTTTCTGTCTAAAAGATAAATACAGTTTTTGCTAATTTATCTTAAACATTGAATGTATATTTGATCTCCCTAAGGATGGGTTTAATTTATTTCTTTCCTGTCTTCCTGTCTTCCAGTTGCTACTTTCCTCAGAAATGTAGCTGTCAAACTAAAAGTGGAGCAGTAACTGCTTGGAATGAAGATGATTTTGACCTTCTTTCCCATCCAACTCGCTCTCGGTAGAGCCAATTGTTAGATTAAATAATTCTGAAGCTGCACCACTGTTCATTTCACTTGGGAATATCTGAGACATTGTCCGACACCCCAAGGGCTGTCGGATTACTTTGCAGAGAGCAGCTATTCAAGGGGAAGAGGTGAAGGCAGCTACTGCGACAAGTACAAAATGTCTGCATGCTGCAAGCCACTACAGAAAGACTTTATATTTAGTACTTATGCATAAGCATGAACAAATATGTAGGGTTCTGACATATTAAATACTGTACATCTGTTGTTTCCATTTCTGTTATTCAGCCTCACCTAACAGAGGTGTAATGATGATATATGACATTCAATTAATAAGATTTTAAAAAATGCAGAGAACCAGTTTGAAAGGGTTTGAAAAACTGGTGCAGGGGTGAAGCGTGTGAGAACTCATCAGTCCTCGACTTTACACAGTGTGGATCATGAGCCGATCCAAGATTTTCATGGTATGAAAACTTTGAGCAAAAATATTAGTTTGTCCTTAAAACAATATTTGGAGAGAACTAACAAAAATTCTTAACATCGTCTTATTTCTTTTTATTTCAAACAAAAAAGTAACAATTGTCCCATCTGCTGCTAGAAAACTTCATTTCAGAAAGTTATAGCATGTAACATAGACTTAAGCAAAATATAAAATATAAAATAAAAACCCACTAAGCTTGTTGTTTTCAAGTGCTTATTACACAGAGCATTATACTGTTTTGTCTAGCTTGTTAATTAGTAGAGCTTTGTGCTATAGGCTAGATATCCTGCTGGCTGTGAAATATGCAGCTAATGGACTTATTAAACAGTGAAATTATTTCCACACCATGACTGTACTTTTTTTATCTGAAAATATTTCCAAACAGTCATTTTTTTTCTATCATGTAAACAAAAGGAAAGTTAAACAACGTTCTTTTGGCCAATCAGCACAACTTCTCCTTCTGTTTGCTGATGGGCCTGGTAGAAAATCTACCAGAGACAATCCAAGTGAGCGGGAGAAAGCCCAAACTCTGCATTAGGCAAGATTTTTTTTTTTCCCCCAGTGGAATTGCAGAAGAAAGTAATGGTCAGCCTGGTGTTGTAGAGGCTGATGGTTAATTTTTGCATACTTTATAGACACTGAACTTAACATGCTTAGAATTTTAAAGAGGGCATAATAATTTGTTGACTCTGCTGTTGAGTTTTCTTCTCATCTTTCTAAGAGAAGCATGGAGTAGATCTTACCACCCTCTGCCAACCAACATATTATAATATTACAGGACATTTTTTGTGGTTTAAAAACTTTTTAGAACTTGGCATACCTGAATAATATTAACTGACTCAAGAAGTCATTGGATTGCTTGGTTCCTGCTGACATAGATAGTTCTGACGTCATGTTGACAGCAGATATTGGTTCATGAGCTGTACACTCTCTAGATAATTTATTAATACAATTTAACCTAAATATAACTTAATACAACAGTACAGTTTCAGGTTATTATGTAATGCGTACTAGTTTTTATTGTTTTACTGATTCAGACAAAGACGATGCCGGTAAAGCATTGACGATACTGTAAAATCTAAATATGTGGAGACGTTTATGACCACTTGAATATATCGCTTTTCCCTGTTTATGGATAGTTAAACAAACAGGAGAACCTAACATAGTTGCAGACTTAGAAAAAGATCAAGTATTTTTCAGTATCGCATCAGAAACTACAACAATTTCTTTCAGCATTTTGCCATCTTTAACCTGTGATTAATCTTAAAGACACACCTTGACAGCTCTTTTAGCCGCCACGCGGCAGAAAAACAATTTCTCTGTAGCTCGGAGGGAACCTCGGCTGCCATAAATCTGAGAAGAAATCTTTGCCGGGCCTCTCATACAGGATTTCAGAGGTTGGGAAGGGTAAGGCAGGGAGAGATGGGGAGGGTGGTAGGTCACTTGGTGGTCCAGTGGACTGGAAAATGTTGCAGGCCTCTGGCTGGAAGTTAGTGCATATCTATGTACGCTGGAGCTAATGTGGCCACTGGCTCATTGGAGCTCTGATTTAAGGAACGCTGTGTAACACGGCCAAATGCCCCAGTGAAAACGAGTGTCAAAGACAAACCACTGAGGCCAGTGAAGCAGAGTGAAGAAATCGCTCCCCCTTGTCTCTAACGGCAAATCCATGAATTTGGGTTAGGCAGTGAAAAAAATAAAAATAAAACACAGATTTGTTAAATAAATATAGCAAAGAAACCAACAGGAGAGGTGGTCTGTGAAAAGAAGGCTGTATCATTCAGTCGCACACAGGGCGCTCTCAGCCTGCTACAACAGGAGCTGCTGACAGGTTGGTCATCAATGAAAGGAGGCGGGGAAAGAGGAGAACGGAACAAGAGAGGGGAAAGAAGGGAAAGGAGAAGAGAGAAAGAAAGGGAAGCTGACAGGTTCACCCCACCTCCCCCCAGGCGCCCCCACCATCCACAGCAATCAAGGAGGTGAGGACACAGAGGGGAGGAGAGGAGCTTCAAGCTCAGCTGCATGTCAACCCAATCATTGCATCACATGACCATTTAAATTGGCATGATGGGTGCTGTGCAGTGGAGTAGATCTTCACAATGTAGCCCTGCTGATTAGGAACTGTCAGCATGAGATGGCATGGCTCACGCAGGTTGACATGTTTCACACTTGAAATATGTAGTTTTGGTGCGTAAAACGGTTTTAGACGATGGCAGAAATCTCTCTAGCCTCCGGATGACTTCCAAACATGTCACCAAAAAAAAAAAAAAAAAAAAAAAAAAAACCCCAAAAAAAAAAAAAAAAAAAGAAAAAACACCAAAAAAACTA